>NC_087442.1:30455000-30605000 GCF_036321535.1 Camelus dromedarius | reverse complement strand
CCTTCTGTTTCATGCTGTATCTTCTTATTCAACTTCATTTTATTCTTCTTCACTATGAAAGACAGAGAGGACCTGTAGGCATTTTTCAGGGAAGTGATAAGAAGTTTGGTGGCTGTGGCCATGCTTCCAGAGTGTTGTGTGATCATGATCCTGTTAATTTCCCGTAGCACCCTATACATCCTATATGCTGGCTACAACAGCACCACATTATAATGAAATGTACATAATATATAATTGACTCTCCCAAGCCAGGACTAGACCTAGTTCATTTATGTACCTCTATCACTTAGAAAAATGTCTAGTAAATGGCAGACTCTTGGTTAAAAAAAAAAATGGTGACTAAAAATGTGAAGCAGGGCTGAGAGTCCCAGAGTTAACCTAGTAGTGGTTGTTGTCAAATCTGTAACCTTAGCATGGCTGGCTGGAGAAGGAGGTACCATCCCTGTGTCAGGCACTAGAGGACACAGCACTTAAGAAGACATCTGTTTCTCTGATTACATGCTGTGCCAGGCACCATGTTGACAGTCTTAAGAGAGTCCTCATAAGGGAACCTGCTGAAAAGGAAGTCCAGTTTCCTGTTAATTCCACTAGATTGTCACCTGAATGGATTAGCTGGCCAGGCTATAACCACTGGAAATTGTCCACGTATTTACTGGCCTAAATATGTGCTAGGTGTGGGAAGTACTCTAAATACATTTTTTTCCCCCTTATTTTCCATATCTGGACCATCACCAGACCTAGTGAGGAAGGTGGATTCTGGAGCCAAAATGCCTGAGTTCAAAGCCTGACTCTACCCCTGACAAGCAGTGTAACCTTGGGGAAATGATCCAGTTTCTATGTGCTTCAGTTTTCTTATCTGTATGATAGAGAAAAACAATAGTACTGATCCACAGGTTTCTTCTAAGTATTAAGTGAGTTAAAACATATAAGCATTTAAAACAGCACCATTCCGGTGTGATTGATTTATCTAACTTAATCTTTTCTATTCAACACCATAGCCATTACCTTAGATCATTCTCACAACCTTTCCTGCCTAGACTGGCCTCCTTGCCTCTGAGGTCCCTTGCTTTAGACTGTCTTCCAAACAACTTCTAGGTTATCACTGTGAACTCTTCATTTGCCAGAGTCACCTTCCTAGAAAGCGCCCTGATCCCATCTCTTACATAAAACCTCTCAATGACTTCTCATCCAAAGTCCAGGAAGTCACTGTGCTTTAAAAAATTTTTACATATTCATGTTAATCTTATTTCACTCAGCCTCCCCCTCATTTGCTCCAATCCTGAAAGGCAGACAACCAAATTCTTAATAAACTGCAACATTAAATGTGCACTTTCTCATGTCCGTAGCTTTGCATATGCCCTCCTCACTAGAACACACACCACTGTTAACGTCATATCACACTTCAAGACAACTCAAAAACTATAAAACTTCTTCTGATCCTGGCCTCAGCCCCACAAAACTCATCACACTATTTTTGAATTATTAGCTTATACATCTTCCTAGAGTGAATTTCTTGGAGAGTGAGGCCAATACATTTTCCATCATTGTATTTCAAGCCCTGAAACCCATGATTGTCAGTTAAATAAATGATCACTGAATGAATGAATCTGTGACTGCTTGCCTTTCCTAACGGTTCACTTAATTAGAACATAGCATTACTGTGAGTTGATCCATTATTTGCTTTGACCAAGGTAAACATTTAAATCTCTTTAAGCAAAATTTCACAGAACCTAAAATTATATCCTAAGAGGGAGTATGGTGCAATGCAGTGGGTCTCAAAGTGTGGTCCCTGGGCCAGAGGCATTAGAATTACCTGGACATTAGTTAGAAATGTAAAGTTTTGGTCCCCTCTCCGGACATACTGAATCAGAAACTCTGGGGATGAAGCTCAGAAATCTGTGTTCTAATAATCCCCCCTGATTGACTTGGATATACTCTCAAGTTTGAAAATCACTGGTCTAATTAGAGCAGACTGAAGCCAGATCTGAGTTCAATGACCAGCTCTGTCCCATTATTAGCAGTTGACAGTAGAACATTATTTAACCTCTCAATGTCTCAGCTTCTCCATCTGTAATATGAGTCATAATAATTAGGGTTGTTAAGATAATTAAATGAGTTAATACACAGAAAGTACTTACTACAGTGCTTAATCAGCTAGACATTTAAGTATTAGCTATCACTTTCATAAAATCACTAACCTCGTGAAATTTACTCTTTATGAGGTGTTCTTCCTATTTCCTCATTCTTTTGATTTCATATCCAGAAACTGTTTTCACTTCAGTCAATAGAACTATGATCAGTTTGATGAGAACCAGGGCTGAATGAATATGACTTCTACTTCTAGTTCACTAAAGGCCACTGTACCTCCCCACACAGAACTGCAATCATGTATAAGATTTAGTAAACTAAAGAAAGGAGAATTTTTTCCCGTAATTAATTGACTCATGAGCTATCAAATTCAGCTTTGGTTTTTTGTAACATAGCCTCATAGTTTTGTAAGAAATTCTTTTCTCACTTATCTTTGTCTGCTCTTCAGTAATTTTATTCTTGATAATAGTGAGTGCTTATCAAAATGAATACCATCCCCCCAAAAGAAAGGCATTTCAAGAAAAAAAAATCCTCAAATGCAAAATTGTCTGAAAAATGTCTCAGGAAGAAAACATTTTGATGTAGGCAGAATATTCTGAAACATCATTCTTCTAGAAATTGGAATGCTCATCCATCCTGCCTGTGATTAGTTAGATAATGTCCACCTTCTCAACATCTTGCAAATATTTAATAGCATTTCAATCTTGGAATTCTAATTAATGAAATAGCTTTACAGTGCAAAGTGATAAAGTGTACAGGTACAAAATTTTATGAGAAAATGTCTAATAGTAAATTTTGCCTTCATTACCAATTAGAAAATTGCATTATACTTGTTTCTGTTTTGTAACAGTATTCAGAGTTAGGGCCACTATTTTGCTTTTTATTATTATCTTGAGGAAAGGGAAAATTATTTACATTATCCAAACACACATGTATTCATATACACAAGACAGAGCTAAATTTAAATTCTTTTAAAATGTGTATCTTCCCTGGTAAACACACATAAGCAATTGTCCCATGGCAATCAGTCTTTCTGGAAACATTCAAATAAAAAGTGACTTCTCTAGAACTGAAACAGGCCAATGGCTGGACATGCAATCCATTGCCCAGTAATTTGTAAATTTTTTAGAAAACTGGTAAGATATTTCTCAGCTTTCTTAGAAATCTTTCCTATATTTTGTCACATAAATATTCACTCTACTGATGTCTTAGCACACTGTAACTTTTATTATTCAGAGAGTTAATATGGAATTGCAGGCTCATACTTGAACTATGCTATTTTAATTATTTTGAATGCATCTTAACTAGGACATGATTGAAAATGAAAATCTCAAAAGAGGTAAATAATCTTGTGATTAATATTGTAAGAAGATGAAAAAGGCTACAATGAAAAACTCTGAATAGCATGTTTAATCTTAGGTATCCCAATTTGAGAAGGTAAATTAAAGAAAGTTTCAAAAATTCAAAACGATTAAGAGGAAAAGTGACAGTATTTAATGAAGAAAGCTAACAGGATCTCACTTGATAGAACATGGTGAAGCAGTGCTTAATGGTAGAGATGATAATTTACTGATACTTAAGGAATGTGAACAATGAGAAAGAATTTAATTTTCTAAAAATATTGGTACAGTGGGAATAATTAGGGATATTAAGAGGAAATTTTAAGGCAAAAAAATGAAAAGAACCCAAGAAAAAAATTGGATGATGATACGAATAGTTTAGGTCTATAACACTAAAACAACCCATTACAATAGTTGACTAATTCAAATGTTGGCTGATTTTTGTGCATATAAGTACAGTACAGAGAGTATAATAGTGTTTTAAAGAAAATTTATGGGGAAAATTAGGCTCAAATTCTGAATCTTGGAATTCACATTTGGTAAACATAGAAACAAAATGTCAATACCCTGTTTGTAAACACTAAGTTACTATTTCAAAATCCCTAATAATTATAGTCTTAGAACAGTCCTATATGTTAATATATTAATGTTAAAATACTATTAAACAAAAAGTATCCTCTAGTTAGGCATATAATTCCTATTGCTACTAAAAGGAATCTTGTGAGTTAATTCGTTAAGGAAACACTTTGGTTCATTTCCTAAGATATGTATCAGACATTACATAAGATGTTTGCGTAGAAGTTCCAGGTACATGCTGTCAGATACCATAGATAATGCAGATGATGTTAACAGAGAAATGAATTCCGATTCTGAAAATCTGGATTCTAGTATTGGTTTGCTCACTTAACTGGATGATCTGAAGCAAGCCCTCTCCTCAAGTCCCTGCTTCCCCACATCTGAAATGAGAGTAACTTAGGGGGATATATGAATCAGGTAGAGAAGATAATCTACAACAAATGCTTAATAAGATGAAGCTCAAATAAATAAAATATATTAAACAATTTTTGGTAAAGAACTTCTCCTTGAGTAAAAAGATCACACAAATAACTGTTACTATTCATCCAAGTTCTTTGATTTCTTAAAGTAGAGAAATGAGGTTGCTTCAGATGAACATAAAGCTATCTATTGTATGAATTGCATGGATAGAAGTCATTCCACAGTATTAAATCCTATCATTTCAGTCATTACTTACATACTATGATTTATGTAAGCAGAATGCTTAAATGTCTTTTTAGGTTATCTGTTGCTATATAACATGTATTCCAAAATACTATTTAGTCATATCCCATGATTGTGTGGGTCCCAAAGTTTGACAGGTCTTGACCAAGCAATTCTGATGCTCCATGGCTATCAACTGGGGTCACCTGGCAGTATTCTGTTCATGGCTGATCTGGTCTGGAAGGCCCCACTTAGGTCATTTACATCCCTAGAACCTTGATGAGGATGTCTGGAGGAACGAGCTCAGCAGGAAAGGACCACTCTACCCTTCCATATAGCCTCACTGCCTCTTTACATGGTTTCTACCGCATGAACTTCTTACTTCTTGCAAGGCAGCTTGGGGCTCCAAGAAATCAAGATAGAACTGCCAGTCTTCCCAAAGGCTGGTCCCAGAAATCACATGGCACCACTTCCAACATACTCTCTTGATCAAAGCATTTGTAGACCAGCCCATGAGAGAAAATAGACCCTACCTCTTAATAGGAGGCATGTCAAGAATGTGTGGCCATCTTTAACTGCAATGATGCATTTCTGAGGATAACTAAAATATGTATGTAATCAAAATCTTGTAATATTTTTCAGGTAAATCAAGACTGTAGCTTTAGTTTTAGTAAAATATTTCCATTTAGTCTAATCGGTACAATTATGAGTCATTTTAGTAGAGAGTTAAACCAGGTGTGTGCCTTGACTTACACTAATGTTTATCAGTACAAGATTAAAAGAATAGTTCAATTTATTTGGGACAGTTGGAAATATGATCAAGCAATGGAATCAGTGATTATTTATATAA
Source organism: Camelus dromedarius (assembly GCF_036321535.1). Taxonomy (NCBI): domain Eukaryota; kingdom Metazoa; phylum Chordata; class Mammalia; order Artiodactyla; family Camelidae; genus Camelus; species Camelus dromedarius. Next base: position 30,599,504 of record NC_087442.1, on the reverse strand, counting down.
ACTGTTCAAGTCACCACCACCAAGAATCAATCTGCTTGGGCTACATAGCCTCTAAAATTATCAATAGATTTACCTATAATAATGTTTTAAGTAAGCATATATACATAACTAAGAAGAAATAAATTATTTGAAAAAGGATATCAATTAACAATAGTGTATTTTGTATATTAATGATCAACTTTGCATTTTGCTCAAGTGTGAAGGGATTTTCCTGACAATAATTTAGCATATGTTCTTTAATGAGGACTTCATAGCATAAATCTTAATCATTAGATAATTAACTATTTAGAATTATATGCAAACGAAACACTATAGTTGCTTTTTATTAAGAAGCACATTTTAGGACAAATTCAGTTAACACGGGGGTTGGCATATTTGTAATACGTCTAGGATAGTCTACTTTCAGCTGCTAAGTGTTCATTTGCCCAGAATTCTATACGACCTGGCACTTTCTCACATCTATATTTCTATGATAACTTTGTAATGATCGACCCATGATACTAAGTATCCTGAAATAACATCTTTGTCTTTAGAGGAACGTCAAGTAATACATTGTTTTAGAATTAAATTTATACTTTCTTACTAGTTTTTGGAAAATATATAAAGGATGCATGGTCAATGTATGCAGAATACATAGATACACTTATATTCATATTTATATATACACTCAATACTTATCCAGAGGGGCAGAAGTGACACCAAAACTCATAGCTTGACAGCCTGTAAAATGGCTCTCTTGTCCCTCCTTACTCAATTTTTCATCTTCTACTTTTGTAATTTTAGCCATATACACATACTAAATATAAAGTGTAGATCATTCTATACTGATGGGGGAAAAAATTCTGTTTTTTAGTGGAGTGTTCATTGTGTAAACCTAACATGTGAATTATAGTTCCTGACAACATAGTTGAGAAGGAATTTCAGTGCCTGAAATAAAAATAGATTTTAAAACTTTGTGTACTTTATAACTTCATATGTTCAAAGCCTAAAGATAGGCTGTGTTCATGTGTTTATGCAATCAATTAATTATTCAACAAACTATCTGCAGGCATTGGACCAGACACTGAGGTTACAAAGGTAAGTAAAACACGGTTCTCATCCTCATGGGTAGAAAAAAAAAAACAGCAAAAGAATAAAATGCTTTTTCTTAATCCCATATAATAAACATAGCTTGTGCAAAGACATACAGATAAAGAATGATGATTTGAGCAACTACAAATTGATGAAAATGGACAAATACAGAGTGTGTGGGTGCAGGGTGGGGGGTGGCCGTGAAAAATAGAAATGACAAAGATTCTTCTATATCATGCCAAGGGAGCTGGATTTTTTTTTTCCCCTGCAGATGATGAGAAGTGATAAAATAAGCTAGCAATGGGAACTGATTTGCCATTTAGAAATTTGACTCTGGGATCCATTTAGAGCAGGAGTCAGGAAACTACAGCCCACCTGCCAGATCCATCTTTTTTTAATAAATAAAGTTTTATTGGAACTCAGCCACATCTATCTTTTTACTAGTGTCGATGGCTGTTTTCCTGCAGAATGGAGTAGCTGCAACAGAGACTATATGAATATGTAGCCTTAAACTCTTACTATCTAGCCCTTTAGTGGAAATTTGCTAACTCTTGATTTAGAGAATTGATTGAGAAGGTCTGAAATTGGAGATTGAAAGAACTATTAGGAAGTAAGAAACAGTGATAGCTTCTACTAAATATGCTGCAGTGGGAATGGAGAGAAGATATCCCAAGGATGTAAAATAGTAGGACTTTTTGGTTGATTAAATAAGGAACAAAAAGAAGTTTAAATTCTAGGTTTATGTCATTGGTTAAACTATGGTAAAAGTGGAGATAAATGATAAATGTTTAACACATGTTCATTTGGGAGCACATTCAGATACAAGTACCAGTTAGGCCTAAATTTTAGGAGAGCGTTCCAGGACATCAGATGGTAATTAAAGATAGGCTTTGTTGCTGTCATTAAATGGGAAGTATGAGAAGATATGCTTGAGTAGTAGAAGGCCAAAGATGGGGCCCTGGGTCATAACAACAGGAAAACATATGTGGAGGAAAGAAGTTGGAGATATGACTAAAATGTTTAACAATCCTGTTGTTTAAGAGGGATTTATTGTATTTTTAACTGTGTATTCCTTCATAGATAATGACTTGATATTTAAAAATGTAATCACATACACAATTCACCCATGTTCTACACAGAAGTGAATTAAACTAAAATATGACATGTAATCTCTTTTGAACCCTTTTGAAATTGTGCAGAATAGTTGGTGTTAATATAAAACAAGGAGAAAAAAAAAAAAGAACCTTGAACTCAAAAGGAAATAAAAGCATTCTCAATCATGTTGCCAATGGAGAGGTTTTAAGGAATAGTCACTTAATGGGGTGATGTTTGGGAAATGAACTCTATTATATTAGAGCACAGCCATGCATAATTATGTCCAGGAAACTTAAACTGAGATTATATCCATGTGATAAAATGCCATATTCTAATATGATTCTTTTATAACTGTAAACTTTAAGGCTTGTCATTAATTTTCCCACTTCAGTTAAAATTGTTAGTAACATAATACTTTATCAGAAAAGCCTAACATTTAAAAAAGTCTTTAACAAGTGGATTTGTTATGAAATGTGTCAGTTTACTTATTTCAAACATAATTTTGCAATTACTATTTCAGAATTTTAGAAGTTTAGTATTTAAAACATGTAATGATTACCCTGTGTTGTATTAAGTGAAAATACCCATATATGTGAATCACATTAATAGTGATGATTTACTAAAAGTTAAAGGGTATTTAGTTTGAAAGATATAAATAATTTCACTTAAGCAGTAAGATAATGATATAATCAAGGTTAACATAGCATATTCTCTGCTATTAATATTGTCATGTGAATAAATGCAGGATTTTGATGATTTAGAGCCATCGTTTAAACACATTATATCTGTATATAATGTTATATAAATTGCAACTAAGAATAAATTGGTCTATTTAGTTGTAGAAATTTCCTTATTATTGTACTCTAGTTAGTAAATGTGAAAACATGATAGAAGTTAATATGGCAGTAGCTTATTTTTGACTCTTATACATACATTATAAAGAAATCCATGATTATAACCAGTATTAAGGAAACTAAAACTATAAAATATATAATCAGAAATTCACTCTTTAAGAGATAACTTTCTCTAACTCTGTTACAGATGATGACTATACCACCTTGAGACCATGTTGTCTGGTAAGTTACCTCTATAAATGGGTGGAGAGGGGAAGGGTTTATTTAAAGAATAGAATATTGAAATATTTTTTTCAGAGACAAGCTTTTCTATGGTTATTTCATTTTCTGGTTTTGAGAAGTCTTGCATTAAATGAGAACCTTCAGTCGGTAGCCCTTGCATTTGCCTGTTTCTGGTGTTAATTATCTTTTGTTTGCCCTTGATAATCCTGAGGTTGGTATGCAGATGATATGAAGGCTGCAGAATCATCTGGAAGTGTAAAAAACAATGGCATTGTCAATTCTGCATCACAACACTTTATAAATTATGAATGTTATCCACATTAAGGAGAGTGGTAGACTTTTAAAATTACTTCCATGAATAGATTAAATTACGTGTATTATTACATTTCATTTTATTAAGTGCATCTTAGTAGTTATTAGAGCAAATGAACATGTTCTCTCAATTACATAATAGCATTAGAACTAAAAAATTATGCATCAACACTCTCAGATGCATAATGGAGCATTGTATATTAATCACTCTACACAATATTTTTGCGTTTATATAAAGGCAATTATTACCTATTGAACAATAACATTATTTTATTGGTTTATTAAAATTCAGTTTAGCAACCATCTCTTTTATAAAAAGCTCTATGTATTTTCAGTTTTTTCAAAGAAATAATGTATACAACTAACCCAGTTTACTTACATTTGATGATGCTTATCTTACTATAAAATCGTAAGATTACATACCTATAACAGGAAAACAGTCACTAAAATATGAAATCCTAGGTTAGCTATTTATATTACATGAAAATCAATTGAAAACAGTATTACTAAAAGTTTTACTTGTCGAATTTGAAAGTTTTAGTTCAATATCATAATAATAAATACTAAAATACATTCATGTTCGTGTTATTAGATTTTAAACAAAGAGTAACAAGTTATAAATATGATTACAATATGCCTAGATCTATGGGATCAATTTTAAAGTATTTTTGTTAATCTAGATGATTTGTAAGTATGAACTTTCAATAGAAATAGTTTTATGTATCACATTTAATACCTAAACTCAATTAATCCTGTTTATTTTGCTTTAATTAATGATCAATGGCTTGAAAAGGATGATTATGATATATTACATTAGAATATTACTTCAATGTTCAGAATTTTAATTTTTCTTATATTTCACAACTGTTTTGCTTTGATGTTAGAATCTTATTAGAATGTTACTTATGCTAATAATGCTTTTTATAAATTTAGTTAGAATTGAATATAGCAGTTTCCAATATCAACACTAAATGAATGCACAAAGCACCACTAATGTCTTTATAAGTGCAGTGGAAGATAGCAATTGAGTTATCAGTAATGTAACAAAATCAATAAAATTTACTTTTTATTTTTTGAACAGCTATAGAACATGGACTTTATTAAGAATACATGGCAATGACAACTTAATTGACCTGAAATTGTGAACTGAAATTTTAACAATAATGAGTTAAATGTAAAAATTGGTTAACTTAATGTTATTATCATGTTTGATTTAGCAAGCACATTACCTGCACTATTTACAATAAAAGTGAAAATTATGGTTTATAAAATAAGAAAAGGCAATTGTTACTTATTGATTGAGAACAACATTATTTTATTTGTATATTAAAATATGATTTAAGATTCACAAGGAAATAGCTTTCAGTTACATGTTTAGGTATTTTCCTTGTTTAAACTTCTTATGTGAATATGAATTTTTTAATTACCCTTTTTCGAAATAAGGACTGATTTAGTTTTAAAATTTTCTAATGCTTCCAGCAGAAGGGGAAAACATGCAGTATTTCACAGCAAGAAATAGTATAAGATGACACTGAAAAAATACACTTAGATCATGTATTTTTATTACTGTAGAAAGAGATCTAAGCCAATAGCACTCAATCACCCATGTATTTGAGAGACCAACAAATATCATATCTGAGACAGTTTTACAACATTCATCTTTTTACATTTCTCTCAAAATGGTATAAACAATTTACAGGGCATAAAGCACAGCGTAACTAAATTTTTCTTTATCTGCCTCTAATTCTTTTGTGTTTCCCTCTTGCATGAGAATAAGTTTCAGATATGAAAGTGTTAATAATGTCTTTAAAAATAACTTCTATTTAAGAAGAAAAAAATCATGTTACTTCTTAATCTTTCTAATTCTGTTCTCATAAGATGAACTTCGATTTGTTTCTTTAACACTGAATCCTTTTATAGAGACTTGATTTTTTTTTTTTACTAATGAATTGAAAAGAAATGGCATCAGGTTTCTAAGTAAGTACAATTAAGTAAGTCACATACAATAGTAACCCTGTTTCATGTAATAGAAAATAAATATCTGGTTCAGTTTCCTATATATGCTTTTTTTAAAAAGCAGTAATTAAGACAGGTAAATAGCATGCAAAAGATTATACAGTAGTTTGCAATCTGCCTTTCAAGAATCACTGAAAAATTTCTGCTAGGAAATGAAAGCCAGGCATAATTCACTAAAATTACACTGAACGCCTCTTGATCAATAGAGATAAATCTAGTTCTGTTGTTAAATCGATTTTCTCCTTTATAGAGATATATTGTCCTGATTGTTTTAAGAATAACTGTTTCACTAAGGATTTTTATGGTGATTAGGAAAAAGTAAACAAGAGAAAACTTAATGCACCTCCTTGGCATTGCCAGCATTTCAAGCTAATTTGTTAGCGATAGCAATAGAGATTTATATCATTTGGGCAATAATGTTTTCCTGAAAGAAATTCAGTGAGACCGATTTCCTTTCAGAAATAAGCAACCTCTGTGTTTGTTTTACTTTTATAAAATGTTCAGATCTTGCCAATATAAATATTCACTAATGCATACTCTCTCTTCCAGCTTTTATCACTTTTCTTGATTTTTTGGCATAGATCACATTGAAAAAGTCCAGATAATTTTTTTTTGTATTACAAAAATGTTTAGACTAGACTCGGGGACAAAGGTAGACTCCAAGGGTTGCTTAAAGTAGTGCTGCTGAATTATTTCTTAACTTAAGTATAAGGGCTGAGTGTGTGTGTATTCTATCCAATTTTCAATTTTTACTAAAACATATCATATTTTAAATATTTCATAAACAATTATTCAAGTGTAGTACACTTAAACACTAAGGATGAGAGAAAAATATGAATTCAAAGAGTAAACCATTATTTTATTTTTCAAAGAATTGAAAGAAAAAATATTAAATATACTATACTGAATGGTTTTGGTAAAACAACCAATATAATATTAGATATATAAAAATGGATGATAAATACAAATATAATTTAATTCATACATTTGTATAATGCACTATCATTTATATATCCCTTTATAGGGAGTAAAGTATTTTAATGAGAAATAGAGAATATTTCTTATAAGATCTTAAATTAGCAAATTACATGCTTTTGTAAATAATGTAATTTTATAAATAATACTATCACAGAATGACTTCATTTTGACATTTTATTAAAATCTAAAGCTTAGTGTGAGATACTCCTTTGGGCCAATAACAGTCTCATTGGTATGTATCTAAGATAATTATATTTCAGATGAACAATTTCTATTTTTCCATAATACAGCTAAAATATACAATGAGATAAAGTTGTAAATACTTCCGTCAGGAAGTAAATCCTATACTTTCTTCCCACTTGTACGCATATATTATAAAAACAGAAACAAAGCATTTAACCAATTCACGAATATAACATTTTTTTAATTTATCTATGTTTTTGCTTTTACTAGAAATAAGAATCCTAAACAATATTACAGCATGGCTTCTTCTTTTGAAAATGTAAAAGAAATAATACACTTAGCATGCAAATTTTTATTAAATACTCATTTTTTAATGCCAAGTAAATCTTAACCCATAACAAGCTATTTAAACCCTTCTGAGAGGCAATCATGTGTGTCAGTCTGTGCACACAAAGTTGTTTTAGCCTGTAAAGTTTTGGCTTTTCAACAATTACTTAGGTTAAGCAATTGACTATTCACAGATTTCAGCATATATTCACAAATTATTTTAAAAATATTTCAGTATCGAGGAACATACGAATTGTTTTATGTTTGTGTGTCTTAAAACATAAATCACTTTCCCCTGCAGTGAGCTAATAACTATGGTAAATAAAACTCAAGGAAGCTAAGCAGAATCCAAGTAGTTGTGACTTCCAAACAGAAAACATGTTACAAGTCAAAGACAGGGAAAGATGACAACTTCTCAAGCAGGGGTGTTGGGAAGAGCTGTGTACGGCATTGTTGTAACATTGAAATTTATAAGATGTACTTCGCTGCTGGATTTGATGTACTTCCATTGACCCGACCCCAACACTGTGTGTAGAAGAAGGCTGCCAGGTAATTCTTTCTTGATTTCTTTGTAATGGATATAAATGAAATAAAAATGATCCAGTTTTATTTAGAAATGAAACATTGAGTGGAATATAAAAGGCATACTTGTAGGAAATTGGTATATATATTTAAAAAGGAGTTTGCTCCCTTGCCGCAGTATCTGGATAATGGTTACTGCTCACATTACCTTTATAAACACTCTACTTCAGGTTTTCACAGTTAGAAACAAAATTAACCCTTTAAAAAAAGCTCCAAATGATTTGCGGAAAATTCACATGCCAGTGGTTACTTTTTCTCATGGAAATGTGATAAGGCCAGAAGATATGCTTTGAGGTTACAGGCCACAAGTAACCTTATACATATTAACCATTCTGCTATATATCAATGCACCAAGATTTCAGCAGGCTCTGGAACATTAAACCTTCTGTCATTCTTGTCCCTACTGAGTTTGATTCTGCTGAGGTTTAGTGGAATTATAAACACATATGAAAATATGCAGAATATATTTCTTTTTTGAAGTGATTATAATGTGATGTTTCTGCACTGCCAGCATTCATAATAAAGCAAATGTGATGTTTCAGTGCAATATGACATCCACCGTAATCTTATTAACATGTAAGCAGCAAAAGACAAAACATGCACTGTATTACCTGCTTTATTTAAAGGCACAGAACAAACAGATTTATTAATGTAAACTTTTATGATCTTTGGCAACAGACACGTGCCATCAAGTTTGGAAACCTTTGCAGTTGCAGACACGGGTTTGTCAAATGAAGGGTTTTAACAATTGTTAAGTTCGCCCTTCCAAATAAAACAATAATATCCAAAGTAACTAAATCGATTGATCATTTCGAACACCCAAAGAAGATGAATGACAGTGAGCAACATTTACCTGACACCCCTGAATATATTTCACAGAGACAAGTTGATATGAGTTTGTATAAATACTAATATTAAGCAGAATTAGCTTTGGAAAAAATAAAGAAATTGTACTGAGGTGAAAATTGTCACTGTCAGGAGAAATGAAGTTATATCAGAGAACAAGTGACATACAATTTTCTCTAGAGTGTTTTTAATAAAAATAGCTTTTCTTTGAATATTTTGAAGTCAGACATGAGAGGCAATCTGGGCGTTTGTCAGAGTTTGAGAGTGTGAAAAATTGCTGCCTTAAATCATTTAAGCTGAAAAGCAACTTCTTCCTGCTGAGATAATTTCACATTGACTTACCGTGCAAGCCCTTCAGGCATTCCCAGCTCAGAGCAGAAGTTTTCAAGGTAAAAACATAGAGCGAGAACATGGGAGAAGCTGGGACAAGGATCAGCAGCAACTCCAGGCGTTCAGGCACATCTGACTTTGATTAATTAGAGAGCTGCTTTTCTATTTTCCCATGTACTGCCTGATGGAAAGGTAGAGTGGACCGGGATACACAAACTTGGAGTTGACTCTGTTAGCTAGCAGCAGGTTTTGACATCTTCTCTCGAGCTTGCAGAATCTCTGCTTAGGATGACTAAATTGCTGAAGCATACTTTTTAATTTATTCATTTTCCTAATGCGGAGAAATGATCGGAACTGCAATAGATTTGATTTTCAATGGTGAATAAATCAGTTCCTGTAAATGTTTAGGTTAGATGAACAACTATCTTGCTGCATAATGAAGGATGAGTTACTTCTACTTTTTTTGGGGTGGGGGTTGATATCACTATTCATTTTTGCATTTAGTACCACTCAATGGGATTTTTTTTCCTTTTTATTTTAATGACAACAATACTCTACTATGTTGCAAATCTCTTTATATTCCTCAATTGTTTTATAGTCAATAAAATGTTTCCTTAAACTCTTCAGAAAATGTTAAAATTTAAGAAGTATTCCACAGTGTAACATTTTATTGAAAATTAATATCCATGAAATACCACTTCACGAATACTGCTTTAAAGCTACTAAATATTCAAATAATAAATATAAGCTCAATTTTAAAAAATAACATTTATTAAAGGTCTAAACTATCAAATATCTGAAATTTGGAAAAATAGATCTAAGTGCACTCCATGTACAGTTTCATTTTAATTTCTTATTCAGAAACAAAATACTTAAAACTAAAACCTCCTGGTTTCCAGAAAGATGATTCTTTTTTAAAAATATACCTATTTATGAGTTTTCTTAAATCTTTCATTATCCTGAATTCAGTTTTGTTACATAACGAAAAATTTTCACTCCCTCTCCCCCACAGCCTTTTTTGCTTATTTATGGAAACTGCTTTTTTATAAGTTTTTTTTTTAATCTAGTGAATTTCATGGTTGCTTTTACCTTCTTATGCTTCAGTTCCTAAGTAAATCTGGCAGGACAAGTGACAGCTTCAACCAGATTTCCATGTGATACTGTTTTCCATCTTAGACCTTTAGGCTCACAAGAGTTAAGGTTCAAACTGATCTCGATCAACATTTTCTCCATTTCTGGTTTGGGGACATAATGGACAAATACAGGCTTGATATCAATCACTTCTTAGGTGGATTTTGAGAAAGTCTTGCTGTGCATCAGCCAAGACATAGAGTCCTTAATGAAATAATAGGATCCTTAGTTATTATCATAATTTTTTTATAGAGAAGTCCTCACATCAGACATTGTCCCCTGCCTCTGTCAATCACATGTTGTAATTAACTTATTAAATTGCACTTGAATTGGATTGACTACTAGGGAGGGGAAACTAGAAAGTTCTTGAAAACAGATTCTTCCTTTACATTCTTCAAACACTTCTCAATCAGGGAATGTGGAACCTGGGTTTCCCTTCCGTAACAAATTAATTTTTCACTTTTAACTTAAATAGGAGAGGTTTTTTATTTTATTTTATTTTTTTTGAAACTCCTTCAGTGAACTGGATACTTACAGTTCATCCCTCATTCCTCCTCTCCACCCCCACCCCAGGGGAAGTAGCAATTAACATGATAATTGAGATATGCTTAATGTATTAACTATTAACAGTCCCAATTCAATTCATCAAATACAAATTTAGCTTAAGAAATACATTCAAGATGCAAAGATGAGTAAGACAATTCTTGCCTCCAAGTAGCCCACTACTGAGTTATAAAATAAGAAAAGTACATGACATGTGGCACAGAGGGGTAAGAATAAAGTTTCAGGGGGATTCAAAGGAGAAAGAAATTAATCAGCAACAAAATATTTACTGAGCACCTGTTGTGTGCCTGACATGGAATCCTGACCTCTAATAGCTCACAGTTTAATGGTAAAACACATGAGTAAATACACGATTACAAAACAAAGTGTCAGATTATAATAAAGATATGAACAGAGTGTGAAGGGGATATACAGGAAGATATGCACAGAGCACTAAGACTGAGCGAATCAGAAAAGACTTCCCAATGGGGACAGCAGTTCAGAAGGACTATGAAGGTTTCCAGCAGAAGCAAAAGCATTAAGGAGTGGACGGCTCTGACACGCCTACTGTGTCTAAAACAGAAACACACAGGAACTACACACAGTTCTCAGAGACTGGGAATTGCCAACCTGAAATCACATAACCTTTACTATCATGTACTTGTAAAACTTCACCCAGGTATAATATAGTTTGTGGAAAAGAAGAAAGATAAAATGACACAATGACACATGTATCAATTAGGAATAGGTTGGACTGCAAGAAACTGAGTAACTGACCAAAAGTTTAAACCAAGAAGAGTTCATGGAGAAAGGGGGTGGCTGGCCAGCATTTCTATGGTCCTTTTGATTACAACAAGCCTACTACACATTTAGGAACCATATACAAGTTCAAGTGAAATGGAAGTCAAGAAAGTGAAGGACTTCTCCTTAGGAAGCTTGTTCTTTTATTTAGAAAGAGAAGTCTTCCCCATCAGACTTCCACTTAACCTCTCATTATCCAGAACTCGGTTCCAGGTACACCTCTTGCTGCAAGAAGACTCAAAAATCAAGTACTTAACTTTCCAGCCTCACAGTAGGAGTAGAGATCTGCAGCATCTGTGCTAGTGAACTCCATCTGTAATGAGCAAGAGCTGGTGATATGTATGTAAAATCACACGAGCTACACTTTTACCCAGTGCATCCCAAGATCCACATACTGTTTACCAGATCCAATATACTGTAGTAACAACTACCTATTTGTTCCTTTTCTTTCAAAATAAATTTCCCTCCTCTGCATACCATATTCCACAATCTTCTTAGATATACAAGGTATTTTTTTTTTCAAGAGTCAGGAACCTATGTCTTTCATGGTATATCTTTATCAAAGACTGAACAAGTCAGCTGTGTGGCCACAATTATACCACGTTTTCCTTTCCTGTCTATGCCTCCCAGCCCTTCATTGAAAGATAACAAAGGTAAATAAACTAGGATAGCATAACAACCCTGGTGGAGGCACTCTGACAAACTTGAAAGCCTCTCCTACTTATTAACTGAATGACTTTCCTGAGCCAATATCCTTACGTTTAAAATGCAAATAACAATGGTACCTAACTCAGGAATGATATAAGGATTAAATGAGATAATAAATCTAAAGTGCTGTGCACAGTGTCTAGTGCATATCCTTGCTCAAATTTTAAGTTTCTTTTCAAATGTAAGTTCTATCTTCATTATGAAAATTAAATGTTCTTCCACTCTACCTATATGTAGAAGTCTAAATGTGGCAGCCCACTTCTTAAAAATCTCCCTTTCTTCATTTAATAACTTGTGTTTCTTCAAGTGTCCTCATAAATAAATATAATTTCTCAGACTCTAATTGTTGGTAGGACTGGTGGAGTATTTCTAATTCATCACAGTAGACCTCTGCTTTATGACTTATGTTTGTATTGCTATTTCTTTCTCGTCTGGACTTATTCTATGTGGGACCAGTTGTATCATGACTGAAAAAGAAGCCATGGAGTGCTTCTCACAGTGAGAAGTTAAGTAGTTAAGCACAGTGTTTTTATGGATACTGAAAGGTAAGTGGTCTTTAAAGCTATAAAACTAGATGAGAACAATGTCACCCTGAAAGTTGAAAAAAAGTTTGAGGTCTCTCTTTTGCCTATTAAATATTACCGTGATTTAAAAATAAAGGGGGTACATGTATCTTTTTGAATTAAGTTTTCCTCTGGGCATATGCCCAGGAGTGGGATTTCTGGATCATATGGTAAGTCTATTTTTAGTCTTTTGAGGAATCTCCATACTGTTTTCCGTAACAGCTGCACCAAACTACATTCCCACCAGCAGTGTAGGAGGGTTCCCTTTTCTCCACACCCTCTCCAGCATTTAACGTTTGTGGACTTTTGAATGATGGCCATTCTGACTGGTGTGGGATGATACCTCACTGTAGTTTTAATTTGCATTTCTCTGATAATTAGTGATACTGAGCATTTTTTCCTGTGTCTATTGGCCATTTGTATGTCTTCACTGGAGCATTGCTTGTTTAGGTCTTCTGCCCATTTTTGGATTGGGTTGTTTGTTTTTTTCTTATTAAGTTGTATGAGCTGTTGATATATTCTGGAAATTAAGCCCTTGTCAGTGTGATCTTTTGCAAATATTTTCTCCCATCCAAGACATGGAAACAACCTAAATGTCCAGGAACAGGTGACTGGATAAAGAAGCTGTGGTATACTTATACAATGGAATACTACTCAGCCATAAAAAGAATAAAATAATGTCACTTTCAGCAACATGGATGGACCTGGAGATTGTCACTCTATGTGAAGCAAGACACAAAGAGAAAGAAAAATACCATGTGATATCACTCATACGTAGAATCTAAAAAAAAAAGACAAATGAACTTATTTACAAACCAGAAACAGACCCACAGACATAGAAAACAACCTTATGGTTACTGTATAGCACAGGGAACTATATTCAGTATCTTGTAGTAACTTATGGTGAAAAGAATATGAAAGTGAACATATGTATGTTTATATATGACTGAAGCGTTATTCTGTCCACCAGAAATTGACACAACATTGGAAACTGACTATACTTCAATAAATATATATATACTAAAAATAAAATAAAAATAAAGGGGAGGGTAACTCCCTCTCAAATCACTTTAGGCAGGCGGCATGAGTAGTCTTCAGAAACTTCACAAATAGTATTTGTGTGTACAAGCCCACAACCACTTGTGGCGTAAGAAAAGCCATATACACCTGAGAGCCAAATCATGAGGTTCCAGGGCATGGACCTCTAACTGGTTAAATATCAATGGGTAGAACCTACTTCTTCAATTTTTTTTATAATTGCATTTCTTACAACTGGGTTTTTGATAAAGATTCTAAATATACTCTTCAGTGTTCTCCAGTAAAAACCACTGCCCATTATCAAGTTTCACTCATGAAGGAGAAATTATATCCAGATACAGGACAGAGATAAGAGAACCTCAAGTCTGCCTTGCGTTTATCACTAGAATCTATGGGGGGGGGGAAATGGTGTTTAATGCATTTGAAACTCTGAATATCTGCTCTGCTTGTTTTGTTGCAATCGCTTCCTGCCTCTCTCTGGAAATCTCTAAGCAGGGAGCTGCCTCTGACATCAGTAACTGACAGGTTTGAGGATACCAGGAAAGACTGTGGAGGGTATGTCTGCACACATCACGGTCCAAGTGCACGTCTTCTTTTGGAGTTCGCAGCTGATATTTATGGACCTCCATGGCTGCTCTCCTGTATATGTAAGACTTTCCTCTCCTCCCCTCACACTCAATGGCATTCATAGTCTTAGATGGGCTTGACAGATGGCATCTTCTCTGACCTTGAGGCAATTGTCTAGTTCTTTCCACAACTCCAAGAATTCTTCCTCCCCAACTCTTGTTTCACTTCCAGGGTTCAATCTCTTTTCTATTTTCCCACAGTGTCACGATACGAGTCTTTTATTTGAGTCAAATAGAGCAGCATCAATTATGACAGCTGACTTCTGTGCTCAAAGTATGCCAGTCTCTGAAGCAAAAACTGGCAAATCATTGCAGATGCATTCTTATTAGAATACTATTACCTTGATGTATTACCACAGTAGGGTCTAGTAACAATGACAGATAAATTTGGAGAATGGGAGAGAAACAAAGAAGAATAGATGCATTTTGTAACAAATTTTTATACCTGTTTATTTATTTTAAATTGCCTGAGATCATGTTCAACAAAATGTTACATTTTTGGTGAGCTGTTATAAATGGAAAGCTGAGTATTATCTCAGTCTTGTTCTCTGGTAACTTAGCAGCCCATGAGACACCCTAGAGTCCTTTCTTCCCTATACCAGCTCTCCTTAATGGCCACCACTTTTATTCCACTTATGAAGTGAGTATGTAACTTTGATTGATGACTGAAAAACTCCCTGTCAAAGTACCGATTTCTCCTTATTGGGTTGATTACCAAAGTAAAATATTGTCTGCAGACTTCCTTAGAAATGTACAGTTGAGTCTTACAAACAGGAAAAAAAAAACAACATGATTTTGACTATGCTTTAAAGTTAAAGAATAGTTTGTTGTGGAATTACTGATCAAGGAAGGGGATAGGGTTTTAGGAGATTATTCCTCTGTGGTCTTTTCGCTTTCCAAATGTTCCCCTTATACATTAGACATAAAGCCATCTTGATTGATGCAACTGATTGGGGAAACCCAGTTGTAAGTTTTTCACTCTTGCAAAATGTCATTAGTTTATTTTCACTTTTGATACAGTTTCTTCAGCTTAACTATGAAGTCGACAATGAGCTCATGATTGTAAATATACTCATTTCATCAACTTCATGCTGTTCCTAATCAGTGTTTTTTTCTTTCCTAAATTTTTTACATTGTTATATATATTCATATGCTGTCTTTGCACCCTACATGTCTCTTTTGTATTTAATTAAAACTGCAGTTAATTACTCATTTAGGCTTTGTCCTCTTGCCGGATTATAAATCCCACGTCTCCCTAGCTGCAGTCCCCAGTTCCTAGAAAAGGACCCAGCTAATCAAAGGTGCTCTGTAAACGTTTGATACAAGTGCAAGCATGAGGGAGTGGATGAAGAAAAAGCAACTCTCCCCACAGGGAGCATTTAAAAAACATTTTGGTCTTAGACAAATCTCACATCTATTTTGCTCAGTTTTCTTTCTTTTTTTTAAGCCTCTACACTTTGAGGGCAATTTAACTCATGTTTTTTACTAATCTACACTCAATTATTCAGCATGCTCAGGAAAGCTTGTTTGATGTCTAAGAAACTTCACAAAAGAAACAAAAAGACACATTCTTTTATCGATAATGTTTCTTTACTTTCTCCTTTTAAGAATACCTTACAACTAGGATTATTTTGTTCTTGTGTGAGATACACCTTAAATCTGAATTTCATCTAACATTAATAATTTTTAAAGATTCTCAGCATCCAAGGTTGGCACTGGTGGGAAAATGATTCCGTATTATAATTCGCAGAAGAGTTAAGGGAGCTGATATAGTTTTAATCTACTCTTATCAGGGTTATTGAATTGGCAGCTTATCTGAACATATATAGATACTGATTTCATTTCATAATTTTAGATAAAATCTGCCTAAGCGTATCTTATAAATTTTGTATGTCCTACCCTCATAGATGGTAGTATATATAGTCACCTCAACTGTTTCTTACAACAATTATAAACTCTATGTAAATACAATTTTCAAACCACAGAATATTCTCTCCATCACACTAATAACCTTAGCATGTTCGAGAGCTTGTCCCTCAATATCTGTTCTCTCTTTCCTCCTTGATTATAGCAATGCCTGATTTTTAGCTGGACCATAGCTAAGAGACTAAATTGCCCAACCCCTCTTATAGTTAGAAGTGAAAACATTGTGACCTATAGAATTCATTTAAAATGTTTCTGATTTCTGGGAATTTTCTTAAGGGGGGAGTCATGCTCTTCTCCAGCTGCCTGCCTTCCTCTTTCCTGCTGGCTGGATGCAGCAGAATTCGGAAGGCTGGAACTTAAGCGGTCAAATGGAGACCCAGAAAGCAGAATCCGCAAGCTGAAGACGATGGAAACATCCCACTAGATTCTGAATCTCTGAGTACTTCATGAAGCTGCCCTGTGCACTCTGGACTGCTTCTCTCTAGACTCATTTCATGCAAAAAAGAAGTCAATTTCTATTTTGTTTCGGCCACTGCTGTATTTGATTCCATGAACTTAAATACAACCTACTCCTAATTTAAAAAAAAAAAAGAAACCTAGGAAAAATTTAAAAAGAGAACTATGATAAAAATGGTGGCAATATTATCTGTCAAAAAAAAACCCTCAAATTTCTTCTGTATAGCAGAGGGAACTTTATTCAATATCTTGTAATAACCTTTAACGAAAGAGAATATGAAAATGAATATATGTATGTGTCTATACATGACTGGGACATTGTGCTGTACACCCAAAACTGACACACTGTAATTGACTGTACTTCAATTAAAAAAAATCATTATCTGTTTATGACACTCCTTCTAGGTAAAGGCCATGGAACTTCTGAAGAAATTAGTTACTGCTTTCATCTTCTTTTCTTTAAATTATTTCCTAGGTGTGTCAGTAAGGAATAGTTTCACTGTACATATCAGGCTTCTTCTGTCCTTCAAAAGAGGAAAAAAAAAACAACCCACAACACTTTATGACTGGAGTGAGTATCAAGGCATCTTAACCTAATGGTCACACTAAACTTTATTTATTCTCATTTGTTTTGCATTTTATTGTGTATCTTTTCATCCTTAATTATTTCCCATTTGTGTTCTTATTAACCTTTAGTCACCTTTTGTGTGGGAAGATCAGGAAATAAATATTTAGATGATGACCTGATGGATCAAATTAGCTGAGGAGACTCCCTCCTCCATTTACTGTGCTTTCTCTGTGGCCAAGAAGCAGGTTATAGAGAGGGGATGCCTGAAGGACACAACGTACATTTTCATTATCTGGTAGAATATATTTTAGGGCAAATGAGAAAGATGTGCACAGAGGAATTACCAAGCATTAATTGTAAACTAACTCATTCTGTCTGAATACAAAAATTCTTTTCCTCTAATAAAGGTAGAAGAACTTCAATCTTATGAAGCAAGAACAAATGACTGCCCTGCCCATGAGAGGCTGGCACGCTCAGGATGCATCATCACCCACTAAAGGCCACTGTGGGGGTCAGAGATGCCAGCAAAACATTCGGAGACTATCTTCCATTTGCCCTACATTAAAATCACTGAAATGATTCATATATGATGATCTCCCAGGAGTGTTCTTCCTCCTATATCTCTCATGATATGAGATTATGTGTACACAGGCAAATGGGGGAGCAACATAGAGGTCATAGCAGTATTGTTAGAGGGATGGACATCAAAGCTCTCTCATAAGCAGATACTCACACATGGGATAAAAAAACAAAACAAAACAACTCTAAGTAAATCTCTGATATGTCTCTCCGCCCTGTTTCTCTTTCCCTGCTTACAACTTTCATTTTTCTTCAGTTACCTAAGAGCTGTAAGAGGATGATCTCTCCTTGTAGTGGGCAGTGTCTTGTGACCCCTTTCTGATTGCACAGCTGCAATCATCATCTTCATTTCTAAGCCTGCAAAACGGGCTTGAAAATGAAAGGGTGTAAAATCCAGTGTATTATGCTAATCCCATCCTTTCAAAGTAACACACATTGAAAGGGTGCTATACTCCATATCCCAACGAGAATAAATAAAACACAAGAGTCTTCAGATTCACAAAAAGTAGACTTTCTGAGCCTTAATAATCAGCAAGGCATCCGGGCCATTGACGTGTTTAGATCCATGAGTAACTGCCTTATTTTTATCAAGGGTGCACCTTGCTCAGTTCTGAGCAAGGCTTTCTCTTCTAGCAGAGGAACCTCAGGCTCACACAATGTAAATATCAAGGAAGAACTTTTGTAAGGTAAACCAAGTCACATGTCCCATGTCTGAATTTATTTTTTAGTTACTTAAAGTCTTTATGTAAGATTTTGAATCATCTGTTTTTACCAAATTTAAAAAAAAAACAACTTCTAGCTATATTAACATACATGTGCATATATCAACAGTTATTATTATCCACTCACTTTCTATCTTCCCCCTCTCTTCTTTTTATTTATAATTTTCCATGTTTTTCATCTTCCTCTCTTAGAAGAGACAGACCTCTTTTGAACTGTGCTTTTTATTTCAATGACTAACAAGAGATACTATTAATATCAGAGTCTCTGAAATAATGGGGAACATGACACTTAAAAGAACAAGAATAAGAATTCTTTAATGTAGCCATTGTAGTAGTATTTTTCTGACAATATTTTGATGGCATTTTGGTGATTCTCAAACACTTTACAGAAGACAACTCAAGAGGAGGTTTAGAATTCTTTAATGTTTAAAACTTTTAAGGTAAAAAAACCTGTCATTATTTTACTACTGTTTTATTTATTTATTTTTTTAACCATTATTTAGTTTCTTCACAATTATTCTGAATTCTCAGGTTCTAAGAAAATCTTGAAGTAACAATATGTTTTTGAGAAGTAAGGAGAAATGATACACATTCCTAGTTGCTATATGTTGCTTCAATTCCTTTCCCTGTGTTTGTTTTTATGTTTTATTGCTCGATCTAACTGTAAAGTAAGGCTGGAGCCTTTGTGTGAAGGAATGAGCATATGAATATGTAAATAATACTTTAATGTGATGAGATTTTCCTATGTGAATATAAATTTGATAGACAATGTTATCCTAAATATCATCACAGTTCAGAACCAGATGATCACATTTGTTAATTATTTCCAGATTCTATTTGCAACCATGTGAAACTTACTGAAAAAGTTTATAAAGATTAAAACATGAAAACAAAGTGCATTTTTTATCTAAAGAAAGCCAGACCTTTTATTTTTTTGCTTCATGTATCTTTATTAAGCAAAATTGAAAGCAAAAAGTGAAATTTAAGGCCAGATACCTTATTACAGATGATCAACCCTGCAGAGATTCTCATATTTTAAAGTCTTTCTCAGAGTGCAATTATCTACCAAAGGTATGCCTACTTCCTTTAACCAAATTCAAAATTGAAGATAACCCTTCCATGTTTTCTATTAAGGAACAAGATAGTAAACATAGTCTTTAAAAATCATTGTGACTACCGAGAAAACACAATGAACTATAGGACCTGGGTTAGCACTTAAATTCTTTATTTATCAAGAGATAGTTCATGGATAAGGTCACTGAGACTTTGGCCTTGGTGAAGAAAATCATGAATAACATTCAAGTATATTTAATAGAAAAGGAAGGTCAAAGATTTCAGCATTGAGAATAAGGCAGGGAAGTAGTGCCAATGAATAGTATGAAGCCTATTTTTGAATTACACTGAAAATGTTAGTATGGAACAAAGAGTAATACTTTTTAATGTTACATCTCTGACTGAAAATGATCGCCCAATAAAGACAGGAAAGAAACCTGACAGCCCACTTGGTGCTGCAAATACCCTAACCTTATAGCATAGGAAAAAGAATTCAAATTCAAATTAGAAGAAAGTGAGTGACTAGAATAACAGAGGCAGATTAAGGCTCAGTAAATTGGCTGGTTCATGTCATTGCTTACATGGGTATAAGTAATCCATCCAAAGTCAGTGGGCTAGTCTATTTTAATACCTCCTATAAAAAATACCTCCTCCTGCAATCAGCTTTAGTAAATAGCTCCAGAGCATAAAGGCCTCTTTACCGAGAAAATACACTCTCAAGTTTAAGAGAAAGAAATGTCTTAGGTATTGTGATAACCATACTTGATGTAACTTTTGCAAACACTGTAGAACTTGTCACATGATCTACCAGGGAAGGTGTTTTCATCGAGTTATATGGCAATAAATACAACTTAGCTTACTATGACTTAAAAATGTATGCCTCTGGTTCTTACCTTTCTCCTGAACTCCAGATTTATATATCTAATTCCTTATTTAATATCTCCACTTGGTTTTCTAATACTCATCTTAAAACTAATACGTAAAAAGTTCAAAACCTATATGTCTTCTTCCACATGTGTGCATGCACACACACTCACACCCTCGCACACTTAAACACAGAGCTGGTTAATACAGTCTTGTCATCTTAGTATGTGTCAACTCCATACTTTGAGCTGATCAGCTCAAAGATGTTACAGCCATCTTCTCCATCAGGAAATCTTTTTGGCTCAATTCTTTTAACATTATCAGAATCTCACCACTTTTCATCACCTCGATTACTAGCTTGTTCAAAGCCAGTAATAATTATCACTAATTAGATACTCAATTCCCATAACTTCCTACCTGCTCTTCCCACTTCCACAGTAAGGTAGGATAAGGTACTTGTTATCTTCCTTACTAATTATAATCTCTATGCCCTCCTGTATTCTATTCTCATAATTCAAATCTTGTCATTCCTCTGCTCACAACTCTCATGATTTCCTACCTCATTCAGAGAGTGTCCTATTGGTGGGGACTTCTCCAATCACTCTATAAAAAATAGCAAGCTCTGTCTGGCATGCCTTAGCTTTCCTACTTTGCTCTATTATTTTCTCTAATACTTATCACTATCTGACTAATTCTATGTTTAGTTATTTACATAATTCCTGTCTACACTCAGTAGAATCCAAGCTCCGTGAAAGGCAACATGCTACTTTGCTATAAGCACTTAGAAAACTACTCAGCTCAATGAATATTTTTGAATGAATAAATGCATCAAGCAATCAAGGACAAGAACAACGTTAAAGTGGTTGTGACTGAAATCCACTATATGACAAATTATTATGGATTGAATTGTATACCTTTAAAAATATATTCTCAAGCCCTAACCCCTGGAACCTGTGAATGTGACCATATTTAGAAATAGAGTCTCCACAGATGTAATCAAGTTAAGATGCAATCATATAAAGATTAGGCTCACCCTAATCCAATGAATTGTGTCCTTAGAAGAAGAGGAGAATTTGAACACAGACAGCACTCACACAGAAGAATACCATGTGAAGAAGAAGACAGAGACTGGAGGGATGCATCTACAAGTCAAAGAATGCTAATGGTTGTCCATAACCAAAGAATATAGGAAAAATCAAGCAAGGATCCTCCCCATTGAGCCTTAAAGGGGAGCATGGCCCTGATGAAAACTTGATTTTAGACTTCTAGCCTCCAAAACAGGCAGGCAATAAATTTCTGTTGTTTTAAACCACCCAGTTCGTGGCACTTTGTTACGGCAGCCCTAGGAAACTAATACACAAATGTTATGCTCTTCTTCATCAAATCCCAGGCTATCAGAAGTTCAGCAGAATCTTTAAATGGAAGGTTTTTAAATAGTCACATTTTTAGATCTTTGTCACAGGACAACATTTGCTTCGTTTGACCAACAGCAGCGGTCCTGGGCTTGAACTGTCCGTTAAACTCATGAGACAAAACTTCACTCAGTAAATAGTCTTTACAGTTTCTAAGAAAGCACACCGGAGAGACAACCTAGCATCACAGGAAGCACAGAGCAAAGGCTCACAACTCCCAGCAATAGCTGCTAATGTCCCAATTTCTCCACATTGGGGTGCATGGGATCATGGGGGACAAGGGCTAATGGATATGGACCAACCCGGCTCCTTGAAGCCATCAGCCGCAGGGTCCCACCAGCTTTTCCATCTTGCTAGACTCATCATCCTCGCAGAGGTACTGAACTCAATCTCATCCCTGGTGCAGCTGATTACCCGTCAATTACATGTTAGTCAATAAACAGTCTGGACACCCCAAGCACCGGTGCATAATTCATCACACATCAGCCTCAGTAGAACCCTTATTTACCTTGCGTCTGACACACACTAACATACTCCCAGGTTTATGTTTCAAAGAGGACTCAAGCTGGGTTCAAATCCATAGATGCCCCTCAGGCAATGGGAAAAACAACAGATGAGACAAATAATTGCCCTTTCCCACCAGAATATAATGTATAGCTTAAAAATCTATCCACAAACTGTATAGACAAATTAATAAAAAAAAGTTCACTTGTGAAGCACATCATACATTTTAAAGCATTCAAATATAACCACATTTGTCCTCAACCACTGACTGAGGCGAGATAGGGTTCTTGAGATCTTCTTGGCTTATTACAATCCCCCAAATGAAAAAAATCAGTAGCTTATGAATGGCCTTCCTACTAAACCTTCCAACACCTATGTTTAGGAGCTTGATGTTTCTAATTATGTCAAATTAGGGACTTCTAGCTGTACTCTCAAATTTTTAGGGACAAACCTTATAAAAATAATTAGTAACCTCTAGTCATAATCATTTTCTGACTCCACTTTAGATACTGGTTATTGGGATGTTATAGCCATTACTGTGATATAGCCCAGTATGTTCAGGTGTATTTTCCTATCCAGCTGTGGGTGGCTCCTGGGTGTAAGCTAAGAAATGTAACAACCTAATTTCTGAAATTTTGCCAGTCACCAAACGAAGTTATTTTACCAGGGTAAACTCCATAGAACTGAACAAAAACTAGGAAGCCAAGTCTACTAAGATATTCCATAGGAAAATATACTACTACTACTACTACTAAGAATCTGACTTCCGTAAATCAAGACAGTACAGAGTCTTCAGAGAGTCCTATTATTCTCTTTCTTCATCAAAATTTTGTGTTATTCTTTCATACACTGATTTTTAAAATTGATACTTATTACATTTTGGTATAATAAATATATCCTATCTACTCTCTCCTTTTCTGTAGGAAAAAAGCTGTGTATATGCATTATTTTTCCTGATTTGTGAATTTTTTTTAACTTTTAACAACACATATTTTCATCAGCATGCACTATTAGTCTCAGACTGTTAAAAGGTATTGCTAACTCAGAATAATTATTACATTCAATATAGCAAACACTTTAGTTAGACATAGCTTTCATTGCCTCCTTTATTAAACTGATATTTATTGAAGACTTGCTACGTGCCAAGCACTAAAAAGTGCTAGAATGTTTGCAACAAGGATGAATAAAACATAATTATTCTCTGGCTCACAAATCTGATTGAAAATAAGCCTTAATGTTGTGGAATCCTTAAAAGTGCACAAATTGCTATTATATCATCATAATCAATTGTTTTACACTATTTTCTGGAGTTTAGGCTTAAATTTTTTAAAGTTTTTTAATATTTCAACATGGAACATAAAAATTAGGAAAGTTAGTATAAAAAGAAAACTCCCTGGTCAAATAAGTTTGAGGTATCAGGATACGGTATTTCAGAGTACAGTACTTCCTCAATGGCTATGAGAAGTCCTTCAATAAAGAAACCTGTTTGTCCCATTGATTCTAAACTCATTTCACTTTAATTTTCCACATATTACCTACCTAGTGAATGATATTTTTCAGAACACAATTTGATGTACCGTAATAAATACTGATGGGTCTATCTGATTTAAAATGTAGGCCTAAATCATGTAATTTCCTAAAATGTTTATCCATAGGTTGAATCAATCTGAGCCTTCAATAGCTTCCTCTTTTTAGGAAGCTGTCTCAGCTTGAGGATCACCACATCCAGGATTAGCCTGATGTTGTCTCCTCTCTTCTTTAGCTAGAAACGGTACTTCACAGCATAGCAAGTGGACAACATCATCTTGGGGTAGATTTACTCATTTATTAATTCCACAAGTATTTATTTTAACCCATTTCTGTGGCAGGTTCCATGTTAGGCACTGGACACAAAGAGAACTAAAGAAATAAGGCACCTGCACTAGTGGAGTTTACAGCTAGGGTGACAGATAAATCTAATAACCACACAGACATATGCATAAACTTCAAATGAATAGCTTTTATGAAGAAAGGCTACTTTTCTTTACTCTGTCAAAAACTGATGCAATGGTCTCCTCTATCTATGTAAATGTAAAAAAAGCAAATTACCTTTAGATGATCTTTCCTGTTCTTGGAAGAGTAACTTGAGCAGTGTCCCTCAGATGATGAAATATCTGGTTCCACTGTCCTGGGGAAATAAAATAGCAATGCAGTTATGCTTTGAGCAGCTTTAGAACACCATTATTGGTGGCACTGCAAAAAGCTGGACAGTTTTTCTGGAGCTAGTCTCTTGAACTTTTGTCTGAACCATGTGTGCCCCCAGGAAGGCTGGCTGACCACATCTTGGGAAGTTGTGATCTTAAACTGAATGACCCTGTAGCAGTGAGAATTAACGCTGGATCTTCAGGCCTCCTGAGGCACGAAGACCTCTCACCTAAACTTAACACTGGCTGTGAGCAGAACTGCTCTGAAAGGGCTCCAACCTGACACAAGCTACAGTAAAAGGTCAGCTGTCTCCACTGAGTTATACGGAACCGCTCTTCAACAACTTTGAGTATGAGAATGACTTCACAACTCAGCAGCCTGCAAGTTCTACCAAAGATACACACTCCTGAGTCTTGAAACACAAACACTCTATGTCTCAAATCTCCATCGCTTAAGTCTGGTGAAGTAAGAAGATTCAGAACCTGCCTATTCTCCCTTCCCTCGGGTTACCTAGCACCCAGCAGAACTGAGCAGATTTGAAAGAGCTGCACGTGCTTTCATGTTCAGCTCCTGGCCCATTCATTGGGCGCCTCTCTTACCCAAGCTTATCTTTTTAAAACAGGAAATATAAGTGTGTTTTTTTCTTTCCATTTTTTTATACATAATATTTTTTCCTATCCACAACAGGATTTCCATTTACTGTGCATTGGGAGATACGAAATAGGACCCTTAGAGCAGACATATTAGAGAAATACACAATTTCTAATCTTCATAATATGATATTTTTATTTTTAAAATAAGACAACTATATTTAAAATAAAGCTTTTATTAGGAATAAATACTTTTCTAAATAATGGCTGGCATACATTGATACATTGACCATACTGGCCTACAAACCTGGTGAGTTACACCATACAGTTCATCAGAGAGAGGTCCAGAGCAGAACAGAAGCCTGCCCCGCAGTCTCGAGGAAGTTCAATGACAAGGAAGAAGGCAGACAAGTGAGGCTGCCACTGGAATGTATATCCTGATCTCCTCTGGAGACAGGTGCCCAGAGGTAGGAGGTGAGTTAGACTGATTGAAGGGACTTGAAATGGCAGTGAGGAGCTTGTTCTATGTTCATGTGTGGGAATCTAAGAGGAGATTGTTTAATAGGATTGCTCCACATCCACCAGGAGACGCATGGTGGAAAAGTATGCACCCATCACGGTTAGGCAGAAGGATCTAAGTGCACCTAAGCTTCTCTTGGCTTCTATGAGGTATGAAGCGAATCACACATCTCTGACTAGCCCAGAGGAGAAGGGTAGTAGCACTCATTGAGCTGAGAGTGAGCCAGCGGAGCTGCCATGGATGCCCCCACCATGACCACAGTGGGAGGTAGTGTTACAACAAATGCTACAAGGGAGAACGTTCAGTCTAGAGGCCAAGTGGAAGATGTGGCCAAGACTCTAGGGGTTCTTCACTGCCAGTGAGAACCTAGTTGCTTCCTAGTTGGCCAGAGTTAGAGCACCAATCACCTACGTTATAACCTCTCTGCTGAAACACTTAAGAGTGGTTTCTGTTTTTCTTATTAATCTGGCTTAAATGGATTATAATTACATTGTTTTTAATCCTAGAAAAAGGACACGTGTAATTCAACTTTAGGTCAATTTCTTCTGAAGGAAAAAAAACTAAAATCAAGACTAAAGTTACTGGAAAATATTTCTCACATACATAAAACAGGAAGTTCTATCACTGACTAGATTCTTACAGTTCTTGTATGTACACTTTTCAAATTCAAAAGGATTTCTCATGCTTACCATGTCCTCTTCCCTTACCCTGCATGGGTATGAAATTCTATCTATATTGAGAAATGCAATAGCATAGAGATGTTGATCATGTTGGCTCCATATATCCCAACATTTGTAAAAAGTTAAGTGGTTATTACTTGGATGTATATCTGAGTGGATGTTGCATTTGAGTTGAGTCTCTTAAGTTTTTTAGAAACACTTTCTCATCAGTTAATAAATGCTCACTGTAGAAAAAAAAACACAGTGGGCAGAAGCATGGTCTAAAATTACAATATAGTATTTATATCTTAGCCTGGATGAGATGCAAAATTTAGAGTAATTTTAAAATATGCCCCCAAATGAAATGAACATTTTAAGTAGAAATTTTCTAAATACAAAATAAATACATCTTCCAGAGAAGGAGCTCCTTTTATTTTAAGTGTCCATCTCATCATCTCTTCTCCCAAAAGCATAGCAGCTACTTCTTGTATATTCCTATGTGTCACTGGAATACTGAAATATTTGTAAGTGATGGGTATTTTTTTTTAAAAATAATTAAGCCATGTGTATGCTTCTGTAAACCACAAATTGCAATATACATTCGATTGGCCTGATAATGATAGAAAATAATAACAGTGCTTTTAAAAGGCGTGTGAGATAGAGAAGGGTTGCAAGGCTGACCAGGACATCAAATACTTTTACAATGAATACAAGCAAAAAGGACACCTTGCATGAATGGTGAATGTTAAGCTGAGGCTCTAAGGGATTCAGAGGCTCTAACCTAACGAAATACAGCATCCTGAGAGGTGAGATCAGGAAAGCATGCTATTATATCTCACAGGAAACATTCCGATTCTGGTGTCTCATTCTCATGACAAAGGTGGCAACCAGAATAGAGAATAGCACAGCATGGCTCCAGCCTCCTGACAAAGACAGGAAGAAGAATGGAAAATAATGCAAAGTTAGCACCTTCTTGTTCAAATATATTGTAATCTCAGGGTCTTCAGCTCTTCCAGCAAGGATGTAAGACATTTAGTCTTGACAGAGTGTAACTGTGATCTAATAATTGCTAGAACTCCAGGCTTTAAAAGAGAGTTTCAAGGTTTGTTTTACAAATAACAAGGTGTATTATCATTCAGAAGTGTTTTCAGTTTCCCAGAAAGGTTTTTTTTTAAAAGAAAATATAATTTTTATACCACAGGATGAAATACATAAGAAGTAGAACCAGGATTCTTCAAAACTTGCATTGTAGTAATCTTAGGCTATTAGCAAGAGAAAATAATTTATGTTGGACAAAGACAGGAGAAATATCTACAAATGCTACAGTTACAAAACTTGTCATTGTCACTAATAGTAGTATAGAACAATAGCGCAACTCTCTCTACATATATATGTGTGTCCACGTCATCGTTTATGTATGGATGAGAGATAAGCTAGAGATTATAATGACAAAATAAATTCATGATGGTCAGAAGAACAACTCATTGTCACATGTCATTAAAATATTTTTCAAGGGTCAAAGCTCCACAGTCAAAGCAAACTTAAGCAAGTTAGCT
The DNA here is from genome assembly GCF_036321535.1 of Camelus dromedarius. NCBI lineage: Eukaryota > Metazoa > Chordata > Mammalia > Artiodactyla > Camelidae > Camelus > Camelus dromedarius. The sequence continues at coordinate 30,571,685 of NC_087442.1, read as the reverse complement.
ATTTTCTAAAAATATAACTTGTATATAAATACTATTATCTGGGTATCTAATTTTCTGTAATACTCTGACAGTGTAATTAGGGAAATTCACTACAAACTTAACAGACTCTGTTTAAAATCTTACTGATACGAATTTTCAAACCTTCATTCCAAAATATTTTTTGCCAGAGTGAGATCCTGAACTTCTGAAATAACATTTTGAGGAGTTCTAGTAGCAATACAGAGGCTGTATACACCTTAATGTATTTAACTCTCACAACACTTCTTTGAGGAAGGACCAGCTGTCATCTGCATTAGACCTAAGCACATAGGTCACACATCTATGTGGTTAAGCGCTGGGCTGGAATCTTGAAGTTCTAAAATAAGGAGTGAAGTTGGCACTAAAGTGGGAAGTACTGTACTTTGAGACAAGTATTATGCCCTATACATGTGGAGAACTTTAAATCTATTTTCAAATGAAAAAATGATCTGATAATTCTATCTAGTTTATTCATTAGTAGAAATACGAGATATAAAAAGGGACTTTTGGAAGGAGCTGTCAGAGGATCTGGATTTTGCATATGTATACACCTTCTACCTGTTTTGCATTTTGAAGGCCTTAGCAGTAGTTAAACTCAGCTTACTCAAAGTGGGAAATTAGGTTTTTGGATACTTTTCCTGCTAAGCTATCTACGTGAACATCTTAAATTACTCATGACAGAGATAACAGTTAAACATATCGGAGTTGCACTCAGTTTTAACACCCGTTTAACTACTGTGCTCCTGAAGCACTGTGCAGTGCCCCAAATAAAAGAAGAAAGTATGCTGAAAGAAGAAACAAGTTAAGGTTCATTAGCTGAACACTAGTTGATGAGATGTCAGCGATACAAGCTGAATCCCACCTTGTAGCAGAGATAATGGTGCATAGGGGAGATCAAGAAATTGAAATACTGAGCTAAATAAAAGGTATAAAACAGATACAGTCTAAAATAAAGAGACATACAAGCTAACAGAATTAGGCTTGAAACACTTTCAGAATATGTTAGTATATAGAAAAAATGTCAACAATAGTCTTACTCTCATAAGCACCATCCTAATTGCTTTATGCACATTAACTCATCCACATAGTAATTCTATGATGTACAATTGTTTTATTATTATTATTAAGATAATATCATTTTATACATCAGGAAACTGACACAGAAAGGTTTAGAACTTGCACATCTATTAAGGATTAGAACTAGACTAACTCAGGCAGCTAGTTGTAGGGTTTGTGCCTTTAATCATTAAGATACAAGCTCTTGTATTGTTGAAAGAATTACTGATTGAGGAAGGAACCTATGAGGGCTGACATTCCAGGGATTCTGCTGAAAAAAGTGTATAGCAATGACAGCTTTTTAACTATTTAAATTGTGTCTTTTTATACTTCAGGCTGGCTTGGTCTGGAAAACATAGGTTGCACATACACATTACTACATATAAGACAGATAAACAACAAGGACCTACTGTATAGCACAGGGAACTATATTCAATTTCTTGTAATAACATATAAAGCGAAGGAATCTGAAAAAAAAAGTATGCATATGTATAACTGCTGTATACCTGAAACTAACATGGTAAAGCAACTACATTTCAATAAAAAACAAAATTTAAAAGAAAATGGAAAAGAAGCATAGGAAAAAAAAAAACAGAAAGAAAAAAGGAAATGAAGGAAAGGAACTCTACCTAGAATAACGCGTTTTCTACCCCACTCCCAAGATAATGCACTATTGTTAGTCTTCGCTGCAGGGGCCCAAATGAACATGAGCCAATATTGCAATTATTACCTTCACTAGATGCCATCCTGTGGTTCCCCATTTAGTGCTATTGCTTGTTTATGTTGCTAATAAGCTTTGAGTTACTGGTTCTGTTCCCAGTCAATTAAAAGTGGTTTACAGAAAAAGGGAAGAATGTGTGATTAGGGCAATCCAAAAGGTAATTAAAATATGTTTGGAATCCCTGTTATATAAATAATACCTCTTCATTATTTATTTGTTTTGAGAGGTGTTACCAAATGTCATTAGAAAATGGAGAAGTTAGATTCTTAGAATTTCATTAGAAGAAAGAGCATCTTACTGCTTTCTTTAGAGTGCACTGGAAAGGGAAAGTCTGCAACAAGGCTGCCAGCTCAGATTGCACGGGTATCAAATGACTGACACTTGCAGGAATAAGGGTTGTAGCTATTGAAATGTGAAGAGTCAACATTTGGCTTCTTTCATTTTGTCCTAGTTCTTCTATTTACTAAAGATATTAAAAATATCCCCAAACCAAAACATTCAAAAAGTCAATATCCTAGGATAACTTGGTATACATAAACCCCAAAATGTTAGCATTGATTTTTGCCCCTTTTATATCACCTAATAGAAACCTAGGTGACTTAGTTGCTATTCCTGTGGTCCAAGAGATCATGTTCCTTTGATATCCTCCACATCTGGAAGATTTTATTTTCTGTGTGCAAATCATTTAACTTCTCTAGCTCTTAATCTTCTCATCTCTAAAATGGAGTAGGAAGATATTAAATCTTCTCTCTTCTCTATTGCCTTCTAATGATACTTTGCTTAAAGATTACTTCCCACTAACTACTATATATAAAATTGATTAAAAAAAACAGATTTCTTCTGTATAGCACAGGGAACTATATTCAATATCTTGTAGTAGCCTACAATGAAAAGGATATGTAATGAATATATGTATGTATATGTATGACTAAAACATTATGCTGTACACCAGAAATTGACACATTACAACTGAGTATACTTTAAAAAAAAGAAAAAAGATACTTTCTGTTCCTCTAATGGTAAGGATAATTTTAAATGATATTTTGAATGCTTTATATTAAAATCTGTGCTAATGTATTCTATAATTAATATTCAAATTTAGTATTAAGAAGAGTGTTAAAGAGAGCATGATAGAATTGATCTGTGAAATAATCAAATAAACATATTCAAGTCTACATGCATCCATCATTTGGTGTTATAAAAGCAAGCAGTGTTGAAAGAATTATTGTCAGAATGCTTTAAGCAAACATACCAAATGTGTACAATCAAAAAAGCAATTCTATGTTCCTTGAAGCAATTGTCTTGGAAGGCTGTAGACTTTATTTCAACAGTTACACCACTGTTCAAAGTAATTTTTTAACTCATCTTCTGAATTGTCTTAAGAATCTATGGCACATTCATGTTAATGCCTTAATACTGGCAAAATTTTATCAATGATGTATGGACTTGCTTACTCACAAAAAAACCCTGAATTTCTTACAGAACTTATTGAATGACTCATACATAATACCAAAGCAGGTATTCCAAAATTGTTTTCAACAGTGACAGCATCATTGCAATACATACTCTCATCTAAATTGGAATATGCTGAAGTTCTTATGATGAGCTTTCCCAAGGGAATTAATATGAAGAAAAAGATTATTCACTTGATAGTATGATTTTAGCTTTTTAAAAATAAATTTCTTGCTTTAGCCTTTATGTATCATTTATTAAATTTTCTTCTGTCTATAGAAATAGTATGAATATTTGTCATAAAATAATTGGCATAATGTATTGATAAATTTTTCCTTTCCATATTACATGTATTTCAATTATATATCAACACACTGTATAATTGCAGAATTAAACAGTTACCTGAAAAGTGGGATAAATGATCTAAGATGACATTTTTCTTTCTATTCTGTCCAATTTGTGTGTGATATTTTCTTTAATAGTATTTTTAAAAAGAAATATATTATTTGATAAAATTATTGCTCAACTGAATTCCATCAAAATGTCATCATTTTTATGTGCTTAAAAGGCTTCTTATCCCCTATTATTAAGTAATAAAAGATTATAATTTGACAAAAATGGATACAAAAATGAATGATTTAAAAAATACACTTCAATAAAATTTAGTATAAAATGCAAAGCAAATATAAAAAAGAATGCCTTTATTATTTTGAAATGAGATTTCAATTTTTCTAACTCATTCTATACATTTTGTATATATTCATAAACATGTATGATGTACACAAATACATGCATTCTACTGTTTATGACTTCTAGTTATTTCTATACATAAATCGTAATTTTTAGGGTTTCACTTTTACTTTACATTGATTTTACCTTATTGTTAGATCCTTAAATATTTCTACATGCTTTGATAAAATGTGTATGTATATCATAAAGTTTCTTATATTGTTACTACGGAGGGAAAATTGCATTCAGCTAGTAAATTTGAATCATGTTTTTTAAATTAATTCTCTGTTGCATCTAAGTAAGAAAAAGTTCTATGAATAAATTATTTTTCTAGAAAAATATGCCAAAGATAAATTTCATAAAATTGTACAAGTATATAGCTGATGATCCTAGAACATATTTGAAATTAAAATTTAATTGAAAAAGAAAAATACTTTGTAATTTGAGAGAAGTACTTTTCAAAGGAAATGTGGTGGAATCTGAGGATCCATTGTGGAGGGATCAAAATTGGTACAAGAATTACCCTCAGCAGCATCAGACCAAAGGGAAGACCATTCAGGAAGAAAATACTCTCCTGTTTGGCTCTCAAAGCATCCCGCTGTGCCAGAAGTCAACCACTTCCAAGTGACTGAGGACATAAAGTCTGAGCCATGTGACTCCTGCTGTGCATGTCCAGATGAATCTCTCTTATGCTTTCACTGCCATTCACCAAGCTTCTACAGTCTACTCCTTCCTTCATTTACTTGCCTATTCACTCAAAGTAAAAAATTTGAATTTTCATACAAGATGTGATATACTTCCACAGATGCTACGATTTACTTTAGTGAAAGTCCAATGAACCTGGTACAATGCAATCCACAGGAACAATTCAGGCTAAGAACCTCCCCCTTTTTAGGATGCCTTAGGGTTAGAGTCTTTGCCACCTTAGATAATGGGGCTTGCAGCTGTGTTTAAATGAATTTGGGCTTAATAGATTAATAATATTATTAATAATAAATTAATTTAAATTATTTGGGCTTAATAGCTTCCTTCTAGCCATGAAAATAACCAAAGACTCTTTCTCTGTAGGTCATAACCAAAGTGGGTATTTTCTCTAAGTTCTACTGACTCATTTACCTGACTGCCACTATTGATCCTCCTTTTTTTAGTTAATTTCTTCCTTTCCAACATTGTTCTGGCCTTGATGTTTCAGATATTTTTTTTCATCTTGAAATTGTCTCATTTACATTGTGAACCTTTGCCCTCAATGACCTCATTCCCAAAGCTGACCCTGGTTATCCACCCTCCAAACAGCCTGGTCAGAACACCAGACTGACTCCCCACTTCATGTAAAATAATAAGGTTAAACTTTCCCTTTTATATGTTTATGCAAATGTACAAAGAAAAGCGCGATTTCGATAGCGCTAGTAACTAGGAATGTTCTTTACAGTCCGCATAATCCCAGGAGGAATTTCCATGACCAAAGTAAAGGAGCCCTAAGGCAGGTTATCAGGGCTAGGCAGGAACAAAGAAGGACATTTCCATTGAATCCCACTGTGTGCTTGTGTCAAAAACTTGATGTCTTAACAGAAAGGATTTTGTATGCACCTTTCTACTATGCCAAAGATACTTTCTGAGCTGGACAGGACCATTACACACCATTATCCCCATTAGAACCTCTCTTTCTATATCTGTTTGAAGACTATTTTCCCAGAACAAAACCAAGCCATACAAAGGCATGGCCAGTGCAACATTTCCTCTTGTCATGGGAATTTTGCAGTAGAGAGGTTGCAAGGTAGGGACAGACTTGCATGCAACCCACTCTGAAGCTGTAATTTTTTCAAACAACAGGATTATAGAACTTTTTCAAATAACTGGTGAATATCTGAAAGAATTCTTTGTGGTCAGATGATGAGGCAGTGGGCAAGGGACATCTCATCTCAGTCCATTTAAGAGAGATGGTACTGCACAGTGGTTGGGTACCTAGGTTTGGCTCCTTCATAATTACATAGCCTTGGGCAAGTTACTTAACCTAACTGTGCCTCATGTTCCCCATAGGTTTGTGTGTGTGTGTGTGTGTGTGTGTGAGAGAGAGAGAGAGAGAGAGAGAGAGAGGCTTAAATGAGTGGAATCACCTAAAGCACTTAGAATAATAACTGGCACATAGTGATCACTAAGTATCAGCCATTGTTATTAGATAATTAATAACTGGACAGTAAAAATTCATGTGAGGAGAGACCAAGTCTTCTGACTTAATAACTTAGAAGTGGATGCTGACAACACCTGAATAAGCCATGAGGCCAATCACGAAGAGTCCTTCCACCCCAAATACTGGCAAACAACTAATTCGAACGGTCTTATCATTAATGAGCATGTGCATTCTCAAGCACACAAATAAACCTATCCATACCCGGCACACATGCACACACTCATCATGAAGACAATAAAAAGACTCCACATCATACCCTAAGATTAAAAAAAAAATTTACTCAAGAGTGAAAGCCAAAAGAAACTTGAAAGATTTACACTACAGCAAAACAGCAGTGTTTTTGGGAAAGCAGATTTTTGTACTTATTGTTAAATGGAGGAGCATGAACATTGAAAGAGGAGATGAAATATTAAATAAGACAAAATATTCTCAGATGAAAGGGTAGCTCAATGAGTAGCCAAAAGATGTAAAAGAGAGCAGGATAAAACAAGGATCTATTATAAAGAAACTGAAAATAAAACATCTAAATAAGTATTGGCTTAAGAAATAGAGAGAGGAAAATTGACATGACATAAAATTAAATCAATGATTAAGGAAATCATAAGAAACTCCCCTAGAGCACAAAGCACAAAGACAAAGAGATGAAAAGACAAGAGAGAAGATTAGAAATGTGAACTAGGAAGAAATGAAATTGCATTCATGGCCAATTGGTATTTTAGAAGAAGGAATTAGACCAATTGGGACAGAAACAATAACCTTCAATCTAAATTGGACACAGACAGAAGAGGAGGGGGAAAAATCCTTTTTGTACATGGAGAAAGACACAAGTCTACAGATTGAAAGATCTGATCCTGCAACAAATAATAGAAGTAATTTTTTTAATTCTTAAAATATATTTATTGGATTACTGTTCCTAATTAAAAAAAGAGGTGGGTTTCAGAAAATAGTAATAAATGAGTACTCCATCTTATACATTCAGGATAAAAAATTATACATTAACATCTCTAAGAAATTATGCTATAATCCGGTGTTTTCCAACATTACTTGACTATGAATTTCCTTCTTGCAAATAATATCAACTAACATTCTGCAAAAGTAGTATTCTGTACTACAGTTTCAAAAGCACCAGCTTATCATATGTTGTGAATTTCTGGAATAATAATATTCCATAAAAATTCCTTTACAGAGTTGCAGACAAAAATAATTAAGGTTCCTACCTGTGTTAGTTCTCTGGGGTTGTCATAACAAAGTACCATACAGACTAGATGGCTTAAACAACAGAAATCTATTGCTCACAGTTCTGGAGGCTAGAAGTTCAAGATCAAAGCGTTGGTAGGGTTTGTTTCTTCTTCTACACTAACACTTAACCACATTCACAAATCAAAATGGGGCAACTTTTAAAACAGAATTATAGACAAGTACACATTTCATTAACTATCAGAATGATGACGACATCACTTATGCAACCTCTGGACAATTCCACTGTACACTCATGAGAAAATGAGAGTTGAATGAGGCAAATGATGTCTTAGTATCGTTACAAAAAGTTTTGACTTTGTGAACCCCTCAAAGGGATCTTGGGAACTCCCAGGGGGCCCCAGATCACTCGTTCAGAACTGTTGATTTAAAGAAATAAATGAATAGGAAATGCCAATAAACCCGAAAAGAAGTTGAAAATATAAGACCAAATTTGTCTTACAGAAGATACTATAAATAAAGATTAAGAATGAAAACTGATTCACCTTTGATGCAAAGGCATCTGCAGCTTGACCTCCCTATACTCCCTCCAAAGAAACTGGCCTTAAAAAGTGCACTGGTGTCCACTGTTTTTTCAAATCTAAAGGATATCTTTCAGGCACCACGTTTCCTGACTGCAGGTGACACTCCAACAACTTATCCTTTAATTAACTTACCCTTCTCTGATTTCTGTTTTTTTATCCTCTGCTCTTTTAGCACTATCTTCAGGACATCTCATCCACTCTCCTGGTTTAATATCTTTACGATAATTCCTCCCAAAGTTTTAAAATAATACACATATTATATTCATATATCAAAGTGCTTACAGGACATACCAGCTTGAGTACAAAGCAGGCCTTTCAAATTCAACATATTCAAAACTGTATTGAGAAGCTTTCTCCCCTCAAAACAGTTTTTCCATATACTCCAATTAGTCATCAAACTTGTCAATTTTACTTCCCCATTATTTTACAAATCTGTTTCTTCTTGTGCTCTTTATTACTAGTAACTTAATTCAGAACTTTGTTAAACCTCACCTAAACTCTTCCAAACCCTCTTATGTGCTCTCCCAGCCACCAATCTAGACTTCCTTTGATCACTTTACATCTGCATTCAGATCATCCTAAAAGCCAAATGCTGCCATTTTAACCCAAACTTATAGCCTTCATTACCTATAAAGCATCTTAATATGCAATACAAGTCCAACTACCCATCTCTACCATCTTACTAATGACATTCTAACCAAATGTCATATATATATAGAATGAATTTATAGAATCTGATTTTTCTTGTTTCTCCCCCCTCCAAATATTTGATAATGCACTTCTATTTCTTTACAATAGAAGAAAATAATATAGTTTTTCTTGCTTTTAAAGACCCATGAAACTTTAAATCTTGGAGGCTTCTTGGCATTGTAATACCAATATTTTTATCTTTGATATGATATAAAATCTTAAACACAGTGTCCACTAGGTTTAAATTTTTTCTGTTTTCACTATGATATTTCGGGGCTTATATAACAAGGTGCCAATGCAGAAATTAAAGTTCACACTCTTAGAGCAAATAGATTATCTATTAAAAAGATCTGTATTTACCTTAGGCATTTAACCTCTGTAGTGACTAAGATCTCAGGATCTGAAGCTAAACTGCCTGGGTTTGTGATCTCAGCTCTGCCACTTACTAATGGTATGATCTTGGGCAAGTTATTTAACCTCATTGTACCTTAGTTTTCACAAATGTAAAATGGGAATAATAATAATAGCACCTACCTCATATGGTTGATGAGGATAAAATGATTAAAACACACAGAGCACTTAAAACAGTGCTGGGCAAATACTAAACACTAAAAAAAAAATGTCGATTTTTGACTGTTATTCCCATAATATTATGTTTAAGTATATTAAATATATCTGTATGCTATAGTATACAATTATATGTACATTGTAATTAGTTTTTTCACATGCATTATTCATTTGAAATCTCACCACAAGAGAGAAATAGATAGGGCAAGTATTACAACTGTTTTTGCATATGAGAAGTCTAAGTCTCACAGAGATTGGGTCACTTACCCAGAATTTGAAAATTAGACATTTACCAGATAAAACACACTGATTCATGAATATTCCAAAGTTGCCCCAGGGCCCAGGCTCATCATGACCAAAGTATCTGAGTGAGATGAATTCCCTGGCCAAAGGCAAGAAGCCGGAGATCTCTGCTTGTTTTCATTTCATATTTCAATATAAATGGGCACACACTTATAAATGTTTAACAACACGCTGGGGTGGGAGGGAGCTCTGATTTATAACTCGTGCCCACTTCCTGTTTCTGTGGTATAAATACCCCTCCCATGGCTAATTTCAAGCCACCATGTGACATCAGTGAATACACAGTTTGGAAGAGATGCTCACAGTGGCTCTCTCTAACCAGTACACCATGGAACACAAAGGAAGAAAAATGATCACAAATGTAAAACTTTGCCCATGGCTGGTCTCAGTGCATAAATGAGCATGAAAGCATTTCTCTAGCAATACTGTATAGGAACGGTGGTTAACCTGACTCCTTTGTTACCACTGAAGACTTTAGAGCCACCTCACATTAGAATAACTGTTCTGTTATAAAATCTCCTAGGTCACATCCTTTTCTTTCTGGGTTTTAGTGTTTCCCTGGACCATAGAGAGATGCTCAGCAGTTTCTCATTTTCAGAGCACATATATGGAGGCATTGTGTGTTCTGACATGGTTGTTGAATCCTTAGCTAAATTATCAAGAAAACTACCTTTATCAGTACTGCTCAGTCCCCGGGGGAGGTCAGGGAAGCATACCCAGGGCTTCATAGTTGATCTCTATTTAGATTTTCCTCCAACGTTATCAAATTTAGATACCACCCTTTCTCAGAGGGGTGTGTTTCTTAATCTTCGACATTCCAGAGCTCTGGTCCTTGCCAGCATGAATGGCCTGACATTGCTGAGAGGTTAGAGGAGGGCATTTTCCTCTAGTTCCCCTATCACCTCTGAGAATTCAGTGTATTCAACTTGGATTCTCTACCTGGTTCAAGGGAGCTTGGGAGAATTCTGATTACTTTCTGATTTGTCTTGTAAAATTGCCAAGAGCAGTTAGCTCAGAAACGGCAAGGCAGGAGCTTCTAGATCCTTCACAGACAGAAATGGATATCTGAATAATCATGGGTCCCTAGCTTGGGCCACTGGTAAAAGTTTTCATAGGGCATACGACCGTTGCTCGCCTTATTACTGTCCTAAGTATCACCGTACCATCTACATTTACTGAAAGAAAATATCCCAAAGTCTCTCCTTCCCAGTGCCCTTGACATACATTCGGTTATGGATCAGACTGCCTTAGCAGGGTGTAGTTGGTTATCTACAAGTCTGGTTCTGATGTGAGGCACAAGTGCCCCAAATTCTCAAAATACAAGATAGAATTGCCTGTTGAACTCTTCAAAGATCACTGGTGATTAGAAAAACCCTCCTCTACTGACATGTGGAGAAAGTGACAATGCTGGAAAGCATCAGCTCTTGATTAGAAAGGCATGAGCCTCCTCTTCCTTCTCATTTTCATACTTCCACTCTCCCCACCATGTATCACAGCTTCAAAAACAGTCACTCAGGGACTGGCTTCTGGATTTTTCTGTACTGAGTTTGACAGTTGAGGCTTAATGACAAGTAACCTGCCTGCAGCAGAAATAACTCCATCTTGTGCAGTAGGGTAAGTCTTTGCCCTGGTGATAGAAGGAGCAAGAGAAACCGTATTGATTAAAGAACTTTATGTAAATACATTGCAGCATGGGTACCACATACTTAAAATGTAGCGGCATCTAACATTTAGTCTGGCATTTTCTGTAGCCACAACAAATGCTACTGAATACATTAAAAAGGGAGGAGAAGGTGTTAAAAACTTGAGGGCATACACGCCAATTTTCTGTCCTCTAAAAGCTGACCCTGAGATAAAAACGTAGGTCAAGTAGTTGATTTTGGAAGTGATCCCAGGAAACGCAGTGTGAGAATGATGGAATGAGAATGGAAGAGGAGAGGGTCTTAAAGAGGATGTGTTAATGGCTAAGTTCCCACTGTGAGCAACTGGAGTTCAACGCCCCTGGGAATTCTCAAAAGACACTGTAAACACACCTCCAAGGAAGGAGATAACTTGGGTACTTAGCCATCTGTCTTTCCTCAGTGGTAGTGGGAGGCTGTTGGTGACTCTAAAAACAAGATACTTTGGGCTTGCCCTGTAATCTAGGTAAACATCACATCCAGTAGAGAGAGACGCTGGTGCTTAAGGTAGGAAGCCATCGGTATATATCAGAATTGTGCATCAAAGCTGCAGGTGAATCTGAGTGGGCTGAGGGGATACGAATCAAGCACTGCCAGCATCTGCTGTAACACAACTAGTTCAAGCATGACTGGTCCAACCTTGGAAGGAAATGAAAAGCAAGGACTAAACATGCAAAGGAGATGACGGCAGCTACTGAGTAAGCGGTATAAATCCACCCTCCTCTTCCTTCTCTGGTCACTTCTCTCCTTCCAGGAGATTCCCTGACCTGACACTAAATTCCCACGTACCTCCCTGTGATTCTTACCAATGCCAAGAGGTCCAACCACTTTCTCATTCCTTGCACCTAGCCTTCCCCTTCTCGTACCAAAACGGAGCATACCTGTCCTGTTGCCCATTTCCTCAGAGATACTCTCTGCGTTCAAAAGTGACGTATCATTACCAGATAAACTCTCACGTACTAAAAAGTTGCTGATTAGCGTATTGTCTCGCTGAAAGCTATCTAGAATTTGTCAGTGGACTAATGATCCTCAGTGTAATAAGGGGATAATTAATGGTTCACTTTCAGGTAAAATGGCAGGTAGACGGTACAGGAATTCAGGGGGATGTGGCACTCTCACTTACCTAGGAGATTATTTTTCCCCTAAAGTGTTTGATAAAGAAATATATCCCCATTTAGAGATTCACAATGAATAATATTATGTTGAAATCTCTAAGAAGTCCCACTTTAAATATACCAATTTATTATTTAACTCAACTGCTCCCCACATATCTTACTAAAGAACCATTTTTAAACGTTTAACCTATTTTGTTCATTATCTTTTAAAATACAATATTAGATATATATAAATACATGTTTTATATATTTGTATATCACAATAATGATCTATCAAAATACCTCTGAACTCATCATAATCCAAAGAGGCAAATTTTACCAATAACTTGGCATGCATCTATATGCTCTTCTCTGTGCCCCTCTTTATCTCACCCCTGAAAGTTCTACCCCCTAACCTGAAATCTGAATTTGCCATTATTTTTTTAAAAAAATTTTAATCATATACAGAAAATGAATAAATATGTATTGGCTAGTTTCACTCATTCTTAAGATTTATGAAAACACGAAATGCAGTATTCTGGGACTTGTGATCTTTGTAATTTTATTTTTCCATGTTCCATTCCTAAGATTCATCCATACGGCTGCATGTAGCCTATAGCTGCAGAGCATTCCTCTTCACTGCTGTGTAAAATTCCATCTTAAATAGATTTCTATTTGTTTATCCAGTCACCTATTGATACACATTTGAGTTGTTTTTAGTCTTTTGCTCTTTGGAGCAATTTTCCTATATTCTTATAGCTGGTTCCTGGTGCACATGTGCAAGAGGATTATGAATGTGCAAAGAATTATGTGTGTACTGAGATGTCACCATATATGAAAATGTTCCACTTCACAAGAGAGTGGCCATTGTTTTCAGAAGTACGTAAGACTGAGTCAGACTGTCTTCCCTTTTTCCAGCATGCTGAGTTCCACCAGAACTCAGAAGTCACATTCTGTTGTTACAAGCATCCTCCTAGAATAGAAGAAGGTAACCTCTTTAAGCAAAGTGAGTGTTCAAGCTCATTTGTATTCAGGTATGCTCTGAGAAAAAGAAAGCAGCCATTAAAATACACACACACACACACACACACATACGAGAAAGGGACTTATTTTTCCTTTCAGAAGGGTGCTATACAGAAAAAGGGAGACTTGTCTTGTGCTTCCTCAGACTCTCCTGGGACTCCTCCACGTCCTCCTTCCCCAGCTTTTGGATGATTTGAAGCTCAGTCAATGCAGAAAGGTGTCATGTGTAGTTCGTAAACAGCTGAAGAGAGCTGGACAATCAGCCCTGTTAGAGATTATCATTAGAAAGGCTGCATGGTTGTCAAGCTGTAGAGTCTTTTCTTGCAACAATGGCCTCTATGCACGTAATATATATACATATATCAGTGCTTTCCTGATAGTTTTTGTTTCATGCTCATTTTGTTAATGCATCCTTCGTTTCTTTAAACATTTCCTATGCAATATATGAACTGTCTGGCAATCCTAGTATCAGTATTCCTTGATGTCTAAATCTTTTGTTCACTGTTTCTTTTAACGTTTCCTTATCACAACTGGTCTCATTACGTACTTGATGGCCTTCATTTACAAACGCTTTAGTTAATCTTTACTGGTCCTGGGGCCTAAATTGGGAAAAACTCCCCTCTAAAAAGTATTTTCATTTGTGGGTGACAGGGAGGGATACCAACCTGAAATCACTTCAGTCCTTTTCTTGATTTCTCAAAGGAATCCCAGTCCCAACTTCACCACCTTACCAGAGGAACCTCAGTGTCCCCACAGCAATGCTGCTACTGGCATTTTGACTTCTGATCTTTTTGCCCCAACTTCACTCCTCTGATAAGGTTCCAGTTCACTGTTAATGTGTGTATGTGTACAGGAGGGTCAGTAGGGAGGTTTTAAAGACATTCCCCACATTTTAGGAAACTAGCAATAACTGAAAGTGTACCTTATCATAATATAGCTGCTTTCTAGTGGAGGGTCCATTAGGACATCCCATTAGCAAGAATGTCAGGAGCAGAAATACAGAAACCTTTTCAGTAGTCACATGCAGTAATATTTTGGGGATACTAGTTCTTCAAGGCATATAACTTAGGAGCTAATGAAATAAAATGTCCCAAATGCTATATTATATTTCAGAGGACTTAAATTCTAATTTACCACTCCTCCACTATGAGGTTATGTGTTATTTCATATTAATCCCTCTATTAAATACATATCTGTTCCTATAATTTATCTCTTAGACTCAATATTCCCTTCTATCCATCTTTTTTCCTTGAGTCAGTAGCAAACAGAGAAAAGCACATGTTTGAGTTTCAAATCTACACGATTCTTCTCTGATGATTAAGAGTAAAGTAACTAAAAGTTGGTAGTCAAAGAGACAAGAAAAAGTGACTAATAGTTTGGACAGTCCATAAAATAGGCAATTTCTGTCATTTTTAGGTGAATATGAGACACTATGATCCATTTAAGTTTTTTTTCCTTAAATGAGTTTAAAACAGCTCTTTACTTTTCTACAAAGTGAGTCTTCCTCAATTTACACATGGTGAAATCAGAAAATACATAGAAATATTTCATATGTTCACTATATAATTAATGAGTTATGAATAAGCCAGGAATATGCACTGTCTATTCTGGAAGAGAATGTATGAATTTCCCCTTTTGATGCATTTTAATGCTTTATTTTTGCGAGTTACTGTCTTTATTAAAAATTACTTATACACTGAATTAGTACTTTTTATTTTTAGCCAATGAGCCATTTTTTAAGGTTACTTTATTTTGTGATTCAATCATTGAGAATACTGTGATTTATTAACATACCTAATTAGAAGCAAAAATAAAATCTGAATTCTACAGTTTAGTTTTCTTTAAGGAACTTTCAGGCACACAGAAGAATCTATAGCTATATCTATATTCTTTTTTTAACATAAGTTTCCCTTAATTTTTTATTGTTATTTAACTTTATTTATATGTGATATTTCTCCATATCCATATCAGCATATAAAATTTTTTCCTTGTTTTTAACTACATAGATATATCATTATAGACAGATACCTTATTTCAGGTTTTATTAAAAATCACACTTATGTGAACACTGGAATATATGTTCTTGTTCATGTGGACGAACTATCCGTAATAAAAATTATTAGAAGTAAAATGTGAGATTCAAGGTAAATTCATTTCTCAGAGAAGCTACACGGAGTATATTCTCCCTAAATCGTTCGTAAGATGACCTACTTCCCACATCCTTGTCAACACTGCACATCATCAAAGTTAGTTTTGTCATTCTGGTACTTGCGAGATGTGATGAGGTTTTTTTTTTTTTTTCTACCTCCTGTTCCATGCCTCTTCATTGTCTCTATCCTCTGCTTCTAAAAGTGTATATGATGAATTTTGGATTCCCTGGAACAAATCTCCCTACCTTTTAATTTTTGTCCCATATTTTTCAGTCCTTTGTGTTTTGCTCTAAATTCTAAGATATTTAAGCTTCTTTCTCAAATCGCTTGTTTGAAGTATTCCAGGTTGGTTTTTCAGTCACTCAGAGATTTTCTTTTTTAATTTTGTCAATCATGTTTTAAATTCCCAGAGACTAATTTCTTTCATTCTCTGATTATCATTGTTATTACAACAGCCTGTGAGATACTTCCTGAAATCGAAGGGTATTATTTTCCAGGATCATTTCTATTTGTTCTCACAGATCCTCCCCTTTTGAACCACCGGGTCTTCATCAAATGCCATGACACATGGTAGTAGGTTCCTATTTGTAAGTAAAGGACCAATATGATTAGCCTGTTTAGGAGGCCTGTACTGTCAAAGGTAAGCAGTCAGCTTTACAAAAGAGCCCATCATGGCAAAGAAACAGCTTAAATGTCCATTAACAGATGACGGGATAAAGAGGCTGTGATATATTTATGCAATGGAATACTACTCAGTCATAAAAAAGAATAAAATAATGCCATTTGCAGTAAAATGGATGGATCTGGAGATCATCATTCTAAGTGAAGTAAGCCAGAAAGAGAAAGAAAAATACCGTATGAGATCACTCATATGTGAAATCTAAAGAAAAAAGAAAGAAAAGAAAAAAGACACTAATAAACTTATCTACAAGACAGAAACAGATTCACAGACATAGTAAACAAACCTATGGTTACTGGGGGAAAGTCGGTGGGAAGGGATAAATTGAGAGTTCTATAATTGCTAATATTAACTACTATATAAAATAGATTAAAAATGTTCTTCTGTATAGCACAGGGAACTATATTCAACATCTTGTAGTAATGTATGATGAAAAAGAATTTGAAAACAAATATACGTATGTATACGTATGACTCAAACATTATGTTGTACACCAGAAATGGACACACTGTAACTGACTATATTTCAATTAAAAAAAAAAAGAACCCATCCTTTGAGTGGGAGTCAGGGGCAGGGCAGGGAAGAGGGATGCTGACAGCAGTATCTGTGTTAGTTGACAGCTCAGGCCAATCAGTAGGCTTGGCTTCGGGGTTGTGAGGCTTGGACAGGTTAGCAGGTGGGGCTCTCTCCCAAAGCCAACATTGTTAGGGACTATCCCCCATGAAGGTGGAGCATTTTAATTATTTTGCTTCTTGGGTAGATAGATGCCTCTTCCCATCCCTCTTCGTGTCCTCTCCCAGTCTTCCTGGTGATAGTTGGGATCTAAATGAAGTTCTGCTCACTTTTTTCCCACCCAAATACCAAGACAAGAAGCCCTTCCCAGCTCATATTTTTTGTTTCTGTTTTTGTTCTTAAAAGAAGACTTATGAAGTTGGAGCTTCTCTGGAAGAGTCACTTCCCTGTAGGAAGGGAAGAGAGCAGATCTTCCTGGCCCTCTGCCCTGATGGCTATCTTACTGTCCACTAATGCTTTTCTTTATTCTCTAAAAAAAATATTTTTTAAACAGTTTTGTGGTGCAATAATTCACATGCCATAAAACTCTTTCACTGACCCCGGGTTTAGCATTTCTCCCAGGCTCTTGGGACATCTGCACCCATCCCTGGGGATCTGAGCTGTGCCTTTCCTTTCTCTACTTTCCCGTCACCTCCATTCTATCTTCTAAGATTTTCTCAAACTTTCTGGCTCAAAGCTACCACCTTTTGAAAATTTTCTACACACAGCTTAGTGTTATTCTTTTAAAATGTCTCTTTTTTGTTATTTCCATGGGATGTTTGCAGGAAAGGGAGGCAAAGTCAGGATTTAGTCTACTTCCTTCCCAGTTACATATTTTCATGATTTAAGGTAGCTTATTATTACATTTATGGCATGTATACTGCACTAATAAGGGGCATAGAATGCATATCCACTGAAAATATAACTGGTTGATGGAAGGGGTTCATCTAAAATGTTGTTAGAATTCCTTCCCCCAATTTTGGTAGGGGGGAATCAGAAGTCTCTGAAGAAATGGCATTTTCAGAAGGAACTGTTAAAAGTAACACAACATACTGGTATCCCACAAGAACCCTGTATAACACAAAGCATGACACTTTGACTCTACTAAGTACACACACACACACACACACACACACACAAACCATACTTAATTCACCTAGACTTCCACATGCTTAAAAATCCAAATTCCATTTGTGTTATTTGAAACATTAAATATAATATATATATGTATGTATGTACGTATGGATGTGTATTTCAATGCAAACATGGGTTTAGGTTCTCTGACAATATATATTTATGGCTTCACTCTTCTAAAACTTTCTGTACTTCTCATGTAATACACTCTGTGACAGTCTTACATTAACCATCCACCAGAAGGATTGACGTTAGTTATGGGATAGAGTAGTCTCAGCCCTTTAGACATATAACTACTGTGCCATTTTGATGTAATTCTGTATAAATTTCAAACATTTCTATTTAACATAATCAAGTGGTATGAAATCTTCTTTTTAAATGGCAAGTATACAGTACTAGCTCAATTGGCACTTAGCAACGGTCCTTTTACAATATGCACAATAGCTTCCAGCAGGGAGTTTTTTAAGGACCATCCTTTGAGAGCACAAACTGACACATGTACAATCAGTAGACATCAAGGTTCTATCTCCATCTCCCCTTGAGATGTTATTTAGCTAATGTACAAATGTTACAGCTAAGCTGTTAAGCCTGAAAAATAGAACACACAGTTGTACGCAGGTACACTCATTTCTCAGTCTCTTGGCTACTATCTTCATATCCTAATACTACATAAGATAATATCTAGAATGAATTGGGATTAATTTTTAGCATATAGACATCTTTTACCTTTTAAAAATGCTACTAAAGGGAATCTGTGAGTATAGTTTTACATAGTGGCAGAGCACTATGAAGTGGATAGGCACTGGAAGAAGTTGCTTGATTATAGAATATTTTGTTTTTCTGTCAGATTATAGTTGTATCATAGGCTGCTGCCCTGTAACAAAGGACAGACAATCCAGTATTACTTGACTATACAGCATGGTTCTGTGAGATGGGGACTGAGTATTACTCAGAACACATCTTAGTGCAGGCTGGGTGCCTGGCACATAGTTTGTGCTCAACTACCATTTTAATGCATAAATTAACATGGAAAAGAATGCTTTAAATCAATTAATGTAATCTTTCAAACACTGTGAACAAAAACTGAACTGATTGACACAGTGGGTTTTAAATTAAAAACCAGGAAAAGTGTACATTTTTCTGAGAATACCATACTTCCATTTTCTTCACTGACCCACTAAATCAGTATTACGTGCTTCTACACTAGTAAACTTACAGCAGATCCAGTCCAAAATTCCTGATAGGATTTCATTATTGCAGTCTTATTTACCCTGTTTGGAGTTTATTCTGAGGCAGCTTTCAACATGGGAACAGAGTCATTAGCAGAGCGCTATGTACCATACATGCCCAATAGGAGCGCCGTTTTAATCCCGCTTCAGTCCAGCCTCCTCCTCACTGTGCCCAGACTCAGACTACGCTGACATAACTAGTCGCCATTGCTGTCTCCGAGCTGACTTCACTGGTACTACCAAGACTATAAGGAAGGAAGATGGGAAGGTGGGAAATCCATGAGGGTTCAAGTCCAGCTTTCCTCCCAGGAGTTTTCCCTACTGGTAAACTACTAATTGACAAGCACTGGCATTCTGTAAGCTGACATATGAGGCAGCTGTTTCCCCTCTATCCTACCTGTATGTTTTGGGGATGATTATGGAAGTCAGGAAAGTGAAGATCAAATTACTATGTAGGAACACTAACATTAGATTTCTTTCTTTTTTCTATCTTTCACTTACATTATTAAATTTAGTTGCAAAAATCTCTTGATTCAGGTGTCTCTAGACAAAAGTCAGTGCTTCTTTTTCATTCACTTTTTCATCCTGTCTTGACCATAATCTTTAAAGTAATGTCATATTGACAGTCCTGTGGCAGGAGAGGAATTGAGAAAATGACTCACCAACCTCTCCCCAGTTGACAAATCACAATGAACTGAAGTTCAGTGACTAGTTTAGATCACATTTTAGACCACTAAGCTCCCAGTCCACTGTTCAGTGCCTTCCAAAACTACTACAAAAACATAGTACTGAATTAATTTAACTCGATGTTCATTAAACATAAAAACCTGTAGATGGATGGACTCCTGTTATGTTAAACCAGGCTTTGTTATGAAAAAAAAAATCCAGACAAACTGAGAGTCCTTGAATTGGTTACAATTCCATTTCTTAAAACACATACTCATGTCTAATCCCAGATACATCAGATCATTTTTCTTATTTCTTGCTACATTTACTCATGGGTGAGAACACCTAAGCAACAAAAGAGAGTACTTGGAAAAATGTTTTATTTTTAACACCTCTGCCATCCTCCCTGCCTACATTGATTCTAATGTTAATCTGAGTCATCTCATAAACAAAGAGGAACAATAGATCACAGTTAGCACAACTGCCCACAAAAGGACACAAGTACAAACCATACAGTTAACTATGAGAAAGTACTTAGGAGTCTGCATCCACACACGCAGCCCCTTTCTCAGCCCCTTTCTCAGCCCACTGGTAACAGCCTTCAAGTGCACTCGTTGATTCAGGCAATACAAAATGGGCATCATGTCCCTCTGTCTGCTGCATTATTTAATAGAGATCCAAAAACTCTCAAGTAAGATGAAGACTGTAAGTTTAACTAAAATTGGCAACCTGCCACCGAAGGTTTTTACAGAGTCTGTATCAAGGCAATTCAAAACTCTCAACTTTGCCATGGGATGAAGTCAGGAAACCTACGCCATCATTGGAACTCTCTCTTCTTTCCTACAATTTGCAAATGATAGCTGACTTCAGAATCAATCTACAACTCTAAAACCTTTCTTGGCCACAGAAATATTGTTCATACATATAGGAAAGAGGGTAGTGGGGTTTGTCTAGAAACAGTTACTCTACATTTCTAAATTTTTACTGACACACAACAATATGCTGGGAGATACCCCTCAAACTAAAATCTCAGGAGTTTTATTTTTAAATATGTAAGTCCTGAGCAATAAGAAATTAACTAAGAACATTTACTTTTTTTTTTTTTTCCTCTAAAATCTGATTTTTAAAGTAACTGGTGCTGGTTAGAACTAATTGTTTAAACTCTGGTCAAAGATAAATTATTGGCTACTTCACAGTTTGAAAAAGCCGTAACTGATTTAAACCATTAAAATCATCTGTGGAGACAAATTGCAAGCCAAGTTTTGGGTGGAAAGGATCCAAAGTCCCTGAGATATTAAATTTAAAAGCTCACTCTCTTACCTGTAAAATTCTAAATTACAACATCATGACGCTGGTGCAATATATTTTTAAGAGAGTGCTGTAGTACAGTAACACATAATTATTTCACTCTTAAGCAAAAAGGTCCATCATTCAAAGTGAACATTGCTTTAAGAAAGCTATAAAGTCCATTTCTTAAGAAACTTATGCCATTTTACATCACCAAGTTCTACTGTACAGTTGTGTCCTATCAACTTTTGGGATGCCTGCCTAACGTAATATTAGTCTTTCAAAAATTTTTCCAGCTCTCTTTGAGATACAAGCTTGGAAGCAAGTCATTTTTCAATGGAAAATAAATAAATAAACCTGAAATGACAAATGATCAAAATGAAAATGATCTTCTTCAGTGATTTTCAGTCTTATCAAGCATTTGAGAATTTAAGTTTAAGTATCATTGTTCTGAAGTTTCTGCCCTAGTAGCTTATAGATTGTTTTCACTGCCAATTGAAACTTACTTCTAAAATGAGTAAGTCAGAAAAGCTAAACATTATTTGGACTTGCTTTTGAGCTGGAAATAGCTTTAGTTGGCTCAGTGATAATTTTTTTTCAGCTCCTACTGAATCACATCTAGAAGATCTACTTATTTTCCTGTATCTTTCCATAAACCACTGAAAGGCAAATAAGCAAAAAAGTGGTATGAGTACCAAACAAATGAATTTTCTAACTAAGGATCTAGGGGGAAAAAAAAAAAAACTTCTCCATATCTTTTGTTTATAATAGCCATTATCTCCCAGAAGAGACATTATTCTTCGGATTTCAACATAGAATTCCATAAAATGCTGAAAGCACCTACTACCCATAGCATGCTGTCGTTTGTTTAACTTATCCTATGCCTATGTCTTTGACTTTCCAGGAAGATCATTTTCTCTGTTTACACTGTATTATGATTTGTTAGATCTATTTGAATCTATTACTACACACACACAGGAGAGAAAGAGAGAGAAAACACTGACTAGTGTTAAATTTTAGAATTGGTCTTTTAGTAAAACAAATATACTACCTAATATCTATATAAAAGAAGAAAGCAAGTGACTAGGATAATATATATACACATAGTGATTTTTTGAGGATCCAGAAAAATAACTGTTCCAGATGAAGTGAAACCATCTGCCCACATATTTAAGGCTGACTCTTTCAGCAGCATAACGTGTCTTCCTCTATCTTCTCTGGGTACTAGAGCAGTTATGGAATATTTCTGCCCTTGAACATACGTTCCAATTCAGGAAGGTAATTACTTAGGAGTGAAATAGTAGGGGGTTCCTTTTTGAGAAAAAGTAGTTCTAGTTAAGAAGTCCCTGATAATTTAAAAGTAGAAATAACTCAGTTGCCTATAGATAAGGTACTATATAAGTAAATACAACTTCCTCTGACTGAAATAACCCAGAATCTAGATTCTTTGGAAGAGAATTGCCTATTAGTGAAAAGCAGCCCAAAGTTAACTTCCCAAGGTCACGTGTCTCACTCTTAGTGCTTAGGCTGGCTCCCTGAAGACACACTTTCCCCTTTAATGTTTTGGCTTAAGCATGCACAAAAAACCTCTGGCTTGATATACTTTAATACGATGGAAGCTGCAACTTAGAAAATACTTAAAAGATTTTAACGCTTTATTTAATAATTTGGTATATAAAAGGAAAACATACCAAAAAAACTCCATAAATACAGTTGAGTTAAAATGAACTTTAACGAAAAACAATTTATTACCACAGGTCTTCATCTCAAAAATCACACAGCCTAGTTAGTAATGTGCACATTGAGAAATATGAGTGTAAAGAATGGAGTAACTGCAGTATTAAATGTGCAAGAAACAGTCCTTGAGTTACTGTGAAAGGCTTCAAGGAAGGATAAAGATAACGATTACTTTCAATGTTGTGCCGGAGTTAGCTCACACCAGTTCTCAAGAGCCAATTGTGCATATTTCTTTCCAGGTCAGTTTTCAGAAATGTCACATTGGTAGCTTGAAATTGGCCATGGTGGGAGTATTTATACCACTGAAATAGGCGAATATGACAAATCTGGAAATTTTTCCTGTTGTCTATATAGCCACTAATGCTTTACCAGCAGAATCCTGGTTATTCAGCAGTAGGACAAAGAAGGGGATCCAGGCAGAAGAAACATGTGAATGGTGGAGAATTCATGAAATAGTACCATGTTTCAGCAAACTTCAAGTAGATCAGTATTGCTGGAACACAGATTAGGAGAGGAGAGGGGCAATGTATGTATCAGAAGACATATGCATGGATTGGATCATAGTGGAGGCTCGTACGAAATGTTTAAAAACCTGGGTTTTATCCAACAGATCAGTGTTTCCTTGTGTATTGTCCTCCAATCGTTCACATCAGAATCACCCAAAAAATTAAGATTCCTGACTCCTATTCTAAACCTACGAAAAATCCCTGGAAACAGACTCGGGAATATTTATTTAAAGAAGAATCCCAGATATTTTAATGCTCACTTAAGTTTCAGAAACATATTGAATGCTTTTAGATAAAGTTGTGACAATACCACATTTTAATCATATCATGATGAGCTTGCTCCCCGTCCATCAGGGGTGAGGCCAAGAATATCAGGATGGGAAAGAAATAATAACTTTAGAAAAAGAGACGCCACAATACCCTTTATATAAGTTTCTCAACCTTAGAACTATTGACATTGGGGCTGGATAGTTTTGTTGAGGGGGACTGTGCATTGTAGAAAGACTGACAGCACAGACTGACAGCACCCCTGGTCTCATGCACTAGATGCCATCCACACCTCCCCAAGATGTGACAACCAAAAATGTCTGAAGGCATTCTCAAAAGTCCCTTGGAGGAGAAAGTCACTTGTTTGAAAAGCACTCCTATCTTTGGATATTCCTTCACTTGGCCCTGACTGAGGTGGCTAACGATGGGAATGGCCTCACTTTACGGCTGAGACTCAATTCTCAATATAACAAGTCTGATTTTACTGTTGTAGAACTTTCAGGATAAACATGCGTTACTATTCCACAATGATCAAATCATTTTACTATTGAACAGGTATGGTTTTTACTTAGTAATGCTATTGCTTTTTCATGAAAATAATATTCAAAGGCCTTTTTCATCTTCTTATCCATGACTAAACCATCTCCCCACTCCCTCATGCAGAATCTAAAATTCTTTCCATTAAAACTACCTTTTTAAGGTTATTATTTCTATGTAAAAGTACCCTATTAAAATGCAAAACTAGGGTTTAGGAGCCAATGGCATCTAGCACTAAAGGGTGCTGCAAAACTTGGTAGCTTTGCACTTCAATAGAATACTCCTATAGACAAATAATATATTTTAGCCCTTTTGCGGATATATCTCATCCAGATGGGAAACTCCTTGATGAAAGGAACTGATTTCACCTTCATCTTTGTATCGCTAGCACCTATCACATCACTTGGTGGTGGGAGATCATTTAGAAATATTTAATGAAAGAAATTATCTTCCAAAGAATAAAGTTTTATAGGATAGGGAAAAAAGGGTTAGGTTTAATGCAAAAGCAAAGGGCAGAAAAAAATGTGGAACAAAGTATACCTTTTGATTCTAGGAAGTCAGGAAGAAGAGTATCAGAATGAAGATAAGAGAAAGATGATGGGAATGAGATATGAGGGAAAAAGAGCTTATTTGGGTTTTGTTTTGTTTTGTTTTGTTTTGAAGGGCTGGCCTTGGTTACTTCATCCCTCCTGCTTGTTCCTTTGTCCCCATCCCCCCCCCGCAACACTTCTTATTTGATGATATGGGCCACTAGACGATGAGCCAACTTAGGGCAATGCTTCAGATTCTCTGCATTTTTCTGGTCTGGTAACTTCCTTGCTATAGCTGTAAAACTTCCAGATTTAAGCAAGTTCTGAATTTTTATAGATGGTGACTCACTACTTGCTAGGATGTTGGCATACTTGGTAGACGGTAACATTCTACAGTGTGAATATTCTGGAGAATGTTCTTTGACAGTGCAGGGAATGTATTTTGCAATGTCTTGCTGGCATTTTACATATTGATTTAGTGTCTCTAGTAGCTCTGAGGAAAATGTTTGGTATTTAGTGATTGATGTTTCTAGTGGCAAAAAATTAATCATGTAGTTATAGCTTCAGATATTCTTTTGCAGATTTTTTTCCTAATGAAAGTTATATAGCTTATCAAGCATACTGGTAAGTTTTGGTATGTCCTAAAATTTCAGTGATCATAAATTGATTTTCATAGGACAATGGTTCGTTAACAATTGTTTGTCAAAGTGTCGTGCCCCATAGGAAATTTGACTCTTGAAGAATAGCTGTCAATTACTCTAATTAGTCATTGGTTTGATGCCACTGCCTAGTCCTGGTTGTCAGTCCTCACAAATTACTGTTGTAATCTCTTGTATTTAGAAATAAATCCGACGGACATTTTTAAGTATCCTCTGGAGGATGTAATACAACAATTGATGACATATAGGCAACTATTACCTCTGAGTATCTCTCACCCAAATTTTATATATATATGCATATATATGTAAGTGATATATATACATACATATATATATATATACAAGTGAATGTACCCTCTTATCAAAGTATGATAATTTTATTTATACAAAATTATGGCATATATAAGAAATCCATTTAGACATTTATGAGTCTGTTTTTAGGATTTGGGTAATTTATACTGCTACGCTGAGTATGGTAAGTCTCTCTGTCTCTCACACACACATACACACACACCCCTTTAAGAAATGTCTTAAGGATGAAGCAGAGGTATGTTTTTTTACAGTGCTGGTAAGGAGATCCCTTTGCCAAGAATATTCCCTTTCCATGATCCATAGTGCCTAAATTTTCATCATATAAGTTATCCTATGAAATTAGCATTTTTTTCTTATCAAAACAAGTGTGAATGTAATTAATTCTTGAATGAGATAGCCTGTTAAACCTCTAACGTTTAGCTGACTTAAGGACAGAACCATTTAGTAACAGTGGGTTCTAAGGAAGTGAAAAGAAAGAAAAAACTGCTAAAGGGTAGGCAAGGGAGGTAGAAAGGCCAAATCTTTCTAATTTTGCCTAGAATGATTCCTGGGCACCACTGGTGATTATTAGGCTGAGATGCCAGATGAGAATCGAGAGTTACGTACAGTCCACAATTCGTCCATTGTTTCTGTCCTACTGGGGATAGGGATGAAAGCACAATAAAAGATTGTACAAATTCCTGTAACATCTTCACAAAATGTTGCTTAAGAATCAATGCATGGTGTATTTGTACAATGGAATACTACTCAGTCATAAAAATAATAAAATAATGCCATTTGCAGCAACATGGATAGACCTGGAGACTGTCATTCTAAGTGAAGTAAGTCAGACAAAGAAAGAAAAATACCACATGATATCACATATATGTGGAATCTAAAAAAAAAAAAAAAAAGACAACCAAACTTATTTACAAAACAGAAACAGACTCACAGACATAGAAAACAAACTTATGATTACCAGGGGGGAAAGAGGGTGGGAAAGCATAAACTGGGAGTTTGAGATTTGCAGATATTAATATATGTAAAGGAGATAAACAAGTTCATACTGTATAGCACATATTCAATATCTTATAGTAACTTATGGTGAAAAAGAATATGAAAACAAATGTATGTATGTTCATGTATGACTTAAACATTATGCTGTACACCAGAAATTGATACAACATTGTAAACTGATTATACTTCAATAAAAAATATGTATACAAAAAAAAAGAATCAATGTAATTTGGAATAAAATCCAATTTTCCTTGACTGGCATAAATTAAGGATGATAATTATAGCATCTCTACTAGCCTCTGTTTTTAGAAGAAACTTATTCAACTATATTGTTGCACAAAAACTAAATGTATTAAATATAAATAGAAAATATGACATGCCCTTGTCTCTTTGTATGGTTATTATTATTTGAAATGATGATCATATGTGAAACAAGAAGGAGAAGCAGATATAACTGAATGCTGACTTGCAAACATGGTTTAATTTTTCCAGCTTCATTTTTTAATGATTGATTATTGGCATAATTATTTAACTCATCTTTGTGAAATTGATGGGTTTTTTTTTTTTTTTGAAGAAAAATGGCTAAATACCACTGAGGAAGTCATCTGTTTCTATTTAGATTCTGAACAGAGAAGGGTAAAAGTAACATATACAAAGAGAAAACTTTCAACTTAGCTACTTGACTGTCATACCCAATTTTACCACATCCAATATTCAGAAAGTTGAAGAGGTTAAACACACACATTTAGTTTGATTTCTTCCATTGTGTGTATGTGTTTAAAATATATACTCAGTTATATTTTTGTATTCCATAGAGAACAGACTTACTTGCTTAAATTCTATCCACATGTATCTTTGACCAGAGAGAATGTCCATTTTTTTTTCTTTTTGAGGCACTAAATTAGTTTGCTCAGTGAACCCAATTGTTTAAAAACAAGAATTTGACAGACTGAGTATGAGTATAGCTTATTAATTGAATCCACATTTATTTCATAAATGAATAATATTGCTACTAAAAACATTCCTTGCTATTTAAAAAACAAAGTTAAAAAAATCTTTTATAGTAGATCCATGAAAAATTTACTCTTTGGTGTTCATATATCATACTGAGAATTAACTATTAATCACCACTTCCAAAAAATTAACCTCCTCTTATTTTTATTTGTTATTTAAATTTTCTAGGGTACCAGTCATATAGTCCTCTTCTCATTGTCTCCACTGTTTTTTTCCCCAAAGAAGGAATAAATGTAAAAAGCTCAATTAAGAATTAAGTCAGATTTTTTGATGCCTTGGTCTATTGATAAAATAATTGGAAGCATCTCTCAACATCTGGATGGGAGCTTTAACTGGGCTTTTAAATCCAAAAGAGTTCTTTAAGAATAATTTGATCATTGAATGAATAAACCTATAAAATACTGACTAGATTAAGTTATATATGAATTATGAGTTAAACTTACATTACAGGTATATAAGTATAGTATTTATTACTAATTGTTCCTCAATAGGGAGTTGGTAATAATTCTCTTGCCAGGAATTGGCTAAGCCAGTATTTTAGTCCTGTATTCCAAGTTGCTTCCTTGTTCTTACGTGTGTGGCCAGAAATTTACACTCTCTCCCTCAGTACGTCTAATGGTCAGCATCTACTCTCAAGATGTTCTCCTTGCTCTGTATGGCATTCTTCCTTTCGAGTACTGTACACTATTTCCCCCTTCACGTGCTATGCTGTCATGTGGGTGTTTGTGTGTCCCTCACCTGAGAAGTCAGCGGATTTTGCATTCTTCAGCATGCTGCAGACATGGTCGCTGATGATCACCAGCTGCAGCCCCTGCCGACCCCAGTAGAAGCTAACCATCACCCACAGTATTACCATTCAGTGTGACCTACAATTTATCTTATCGCTCATAAAACCGGTACCAAACAATGAGCCCTCTAAGTGGCAGCACTGATTACATGCTTTCTGAATTGGACCAGACTATGAAAACTGGGGCCTGTGTCTCAGTTTATCTCCCTTGTACTTCAGTCCTACACTGAGACTAACACTCTGTCCTCTTCCTCAGCTTGACTGGTTCATATAAAAATTCCTGCATCTTTACCCAGTGGAAGGGCCAGTGCTCAGCTGGTTGCTGGCTTTGTGGCCAGGGTAAAGACTGTGTTCATTTAGACTGAGGTTATAGTAGGTCTCTCCTCTTGAATACAGTAACTTACCAGGACTGTGGGGCGAAGAGAACTGCTAGAGGGTATATGACAGACAGGGCTGGAGAAAACCAGAGTATATAGTTTGTTTATACTATATCTTGGTAGAGCCAAGATCCATGCTTTGGAAGAAATAAACTACACACACACACACACACACACACACACACACACACACACACACACACACTCATATAAAGGGAGGAGATACAAAAATGAGAGAAAAAACTATGGAGTCAAAAGTTGAGAGAGAGAAGAAATCAAAGAAAAAACAGGTTTTAAAAAGGAAAGTGATCTCAAGTGACTGCCTCACATACTGACTTTAAAAGTTGAAATCTGTAAGGTGCTGGACTAATTCTGGCTAGCTTAATGGGTCATGAAACACATACAACCTTGGCCCAAGAACTTTTCTTCCCCAGATCCCTTCTTTTCTCAGGTTCTACCATCAACTTCTATTCCAGACTTAGCCGCTAGTTTGACCAACCAGGACTGCCTCACTTTGTATTATTATTGCTTGGATTTCTGCTAATCCCACCTACCCATTAGACAGGGGCATTTCATGTCTATGTCTCTGACCGGCACATACGTGTGAGCTCCTGGGTGCACCATGCCTGCATTAGCTTTCCAGGATGCCCAGAGAGCAAGCCACTGTAGTTAGATTCATTTCTCCAGTCTCTGACCTCCCTCCTCCAGTTTCTTCCCATCGTTATGCAGTCAAGCTGCTCTGTTCACTGCTCCCCTTGCACCTAACCAATGTAGCCCTAGACAAGGCATTATTCTCCTATCTCTGTTCTCTGAGTTCTACTCTGTATCTGTAGGGCTCTCTCTTAAGTACTGCCCATCTCATTCCTCTTTGTTTTGTGCCACTGACCTCTACTAAAGTTACTCATCCTTTCCTTCATTTTCTAAAAAACTCTGAATGACCTTCTGCACAGTGGGTAGGACAACTTTTCACCTCTCATGAAACCTTTGGGGAGGGAAAGGACTGAATGCCTGTTAGAACTCTCATAGGAAGACAGAGATGATACTCAAAACTTATAGCAACCAGTACAGAAGAGGCACCAGTCAATCAGAATCATCTCTGTGTTGGAGGCCCCTGCTATGCTGGGCACTAACCCTTTCTTTGTGAGATTGTAGAAAAGGTCCAGGGAATTCTTAAGGAGACTGAAACACCTGGGGCTACAGAAGGTACCTGGGGGCCAAGTAGTTACTTATCAGTCAGTATGAAAACATTTCAATATTTGTACACCTGGTATAGATGTAACTGTGTACCAGCTTCATAACAGATCTGCAAGGCTATCTCCCTGCAAATAGAAACTCTGTATTGAATTCCTGTTTCTCAACTTTAACCAACGTTCTGTTTAAAAAACTGTCAATATTCAAAGGCTGCCAGAAACCCACAAACAAACTTGTATTCCCTTTGAACCAACATTATTTACTCTTTATGAATTACTAATCACAAATCATGCCGTAGCTTTTTAATTACAAGTTATGTTTTTCTTATTTGATGAAGTTTCAAGGTTAAAGGTTTATTTCTAATTTATTCAACAAGTACTTAATAGGTGCCTACTATGTGCCAACCATTGGGAATATGGTGGTAAACATGAAAAGAAATATTCTTGCCTACATGGAGATGATATTTTAACCCAGGGGTTTAATGTAAAATTTTAGATGTCAGAACCGGGCATTACAAAATAACCCAGATGTTAGGTGCATTTAATCGTACATACCTATGCTCTTCAATGCCAAGTTTTTTATATGCCAAAATTTGCTTCGCTGCTGAGTATGCCATGCATGAGTGTGCCTGTGTGTGTGTAAGTTTTACAGAGAAAGAAAAACAGAAATGTTATGTGCTGTGAAGGCACAAAGAGATAAAAGGAATGGCCTTTTATATGGAAATGCTTAAATAGTGTTTGTAAAACATAAAGTATATATAAAATTCAGTTAGGTATAAAGGCAGTGTTGTAAGTTCCAAATAAATGCTACAGTATCCATCATGCATACCAGCAAGTGTAGGTATTAAGGCAAAGGGAGAGCAAAAAACAAAGGCTGAGGAATATTTGTTCATTCCTCTCCATCTTGAGGCCTACTTTCTCCCAGATTCTGAAATGCCTTTGATAGAAGGAATCCTATCAGTCTGGTTTCCCCGAGGAAGATACATGAAATCGGGTTGGAGAACAGGCATTCTGGTTCTCCTCTTTCATGAGTACTCCCCCAAATAAACAGCACAGAGAGAAGTGACTGAGAGTGAGGGAGCTTGGGGGGATAAGGGTCCCAACAGTTTAGTTTGGGACTTCATGTGCTGTGCTGGCAGATGAGAGGGAACGTCTCCTAAAAACAGTGTTTCATTGTTACCACAGTAAGTAAGCATGCTCTCTTCCAAGGGACCTGATGGGGTGCCTGGCTGTTAAGTGCTAGGAGATTAGATATCTCATGCACTAAATCGACTAGTTAGATAAATACAGAATTCTCAGTTTTCAGAGTATGTATATTTAAAAAATATATACTTAATGAAAGAAGTCAGCATGGGAGTTGGTATTTCCCCCAAAATATTGAATAGAATAAAACCACGAGGTCATAAAAATAAACCCATCCGAATCTTCTGCCAGCTTTTCAGAGGTGAGTGGGAGAATGTTAAGAAAATTGGAGAAGCGGTGAAACGAGTTACAGATGGGATAAACATAACAGTGTCTGTAGGTGATCGTGTCGTGCCATCTTTACTCGCCGCATCTCATCATGTCAGTCATGATGGATTGCTCTGGTCTCTAGATGAAGCCAGAATCCTGGGAATTGTGCTTACAGTGCAAACGCATTTCCCTCTCTTGATCAGCACTTCTGTTAAACTACACACACACACACACACACACACACAGCAGTCAGATCTTTCAGATCTTTTTCAGGGACTGAGTTGAGCAAATAACCAAGTGCCTCTTAAAAAATGGAAAAACAACACCTGAAATTGGGAGTCGAATGAAGAAAGAAAACTGTGTAAACTCTTTTGAGGGTACATGAACTTGACATTCGTTTGCAAAAATGTACACGGAAAATGTGATGAGAATAAGTAACAGGTTAACAGTCTTAACACAAGCACAAACAATAAACTTTGTATATCACACCTACGAACTTTTTACTGGTTCCAAAGTCTATACAGTGTTTGCAGAAATGAAGGAGCATTCATGATAGAAGTTATGCTAACAATCATATATGTGTTGATTCAAATAAATTAAGAATTTCATATTGCAATGCTTTGTAAAAAAGGTTGTAATTCTCATACAACTTGAGTTTATTGTAGAACACTGCTTAGCCTTCTGGAGTCTCAGCAACAAACATGGACTTTGATAGCGTGATGGCCTTTCTGTCTCTAACCAGTCACATAGCTGGTTTAAAGTCAGGCCTATGGTCATGGAAGAAGCTCTGGAAAACCACTTAAAGAGGGCCTGAGATCCCCAGGCACAGCCCGGTGTTTAAATTTGGAAGGTAGTCTGATCAAGTAGCAAAGTTGAGCCTGTGATTTATTTATTTATTTATTTTTAATTACTTAATCTAGTTATCCATTAATTTTGATTGGGCATTGGGTTTTCTGCTCAACAAGAGCATCATTCTTCAGGCAATTCTACTCTTGCCCACTAAGGGAGAAGAACAGAATAGTTGAGAAAGGT
This sequence comes from Camelus dromedarius, assembly GCF_036321535.1. Lineage (NCBI taxonomy): Eukaryota > Metazoa > Chordata > Mammalia > Artiodactyla > Camelidae > Camelus > Camelus dromedarius. The sequence continues at coordinate 30,539,291 of NC_087442.1, read as the reverse complement.
ATGGATGATCTGTTTAATTTTTCTAATATGATATGGCTGTGAAGGTATAATGTATCTCCTCAGAACTCTGATTACAGAGGAAAATTCTTCGCTGCAGTCTGATGTGCCATCCCATTATTCAGTTTTAGAAGCACAAAATGAATCTTGAGGCACAATACCACACATATTCTCCAATATAAAACAAACAGAAAACAGGAGAGGGAGGAAGGGAGGAAGGAAGGAAGGAAGGACTTTTTGTTCCATGTTGTTTTTGGCTATTATCAATTTTTGTTAGCTCTTTCCTTCTTTCCTTCCAAAGTGTATGAAGGCTTGGAAGCTGTACGTGCCAAACATTTGTCAGGCAACATGGTCCTAATTATAAAGCTATTATTTAAACAAAATGCCAGTCACTAATGTTAACAGCAGGTTATCTGCCTATGGCCTAGAGATTTGGATCTGTTCTGTATTATTAACTTTTATTGCATATAAAGGAAATTTAAAAATTTACAATTATTCTATTATTTGAAATCCCATCACAGGATACATCCATGTGTCTAAACATGTGATCTTATATAATCTTTACCTATTAGTTTCATAGTCAACAAGTCAACAATGTGATCTTTCTCTTCTAATGCCAATTTAATGAGGAATGCACTATTTTGATGACCAAAATTTTTCCTAAAAATTTAATGCAAATTTGTCTGGTAGAGTATCACATTCTGACTCTGCAGTTGACTAAACTTAAGGATTTTGATTCATTTTATTCCTACTTACTTCAGTTTGACCTAGTGCATAGCCTATTTCTATGCCAACTATCTCTAGGAAAACAAAAAGTATAGTAAAAATGATTAATCATGGCATTTTGTCATTCATGTTCCAAAATGAGAGCTTAAGTTATGCACAGAGACTATCTGTCCTACTCCCTGAATATAATCAACAATAATGCTTTTAAATGACTGTTTATACAGTTTTAAGGAATAAATTAATTTCAAAAAGTCCTGTCTTTGACTATGAGTTGTATATAGCAGCTTTTAAAGTGGGTTCTATTTTTGTCTTCTGCAGTTGCTGCATTCCTTTTTGTAGCATTAGTTAAGTGATACCAAGTGCAGTTAAAATTTTTTTTACTGGAATTGTTGAAATTGATTTCAAGATGGCTGATGGGTATTTTCAAACTAAAGAAGACTTACTTAATCATGCCAATGTTTGGCTCAGTTTGTCATTTTTATCCACATAAGTCTGAAGCAGATATGTGTATACTGCTATTGTGGAAATGCAAGATTTAGTTCAGTAAACAACTTGAAATGTGATACTTTGGCATTTACTAATAATAACAATCACTGTTTAAAACCATCAGTTTATTTGGGACTATATTAATTAAAAGCATTCAGATATCTCAGTTTGGTTATTATATTTATGCTGGCTCATACCGGGGAGTGTGAGGGGGTGAGTAATAAAACAAAGGTACATTTTGTTCTTTCCAAATACTGAGAAAATACAGTCTTGTATTAAGAAACATTTTAATATAAAACTACTGGATAATTAGGAGGGATATGTGGCAGTAAAGATATTTCAGCTCGTACATTTTTTATCACATTGGGGCTATTTTTTTTCTTTTCCACTTTTATTATTAACCTTTTTATAGAAAATTGGCTTACCGAGAATTTATGAATTAATAAGTCTATTATAATGATGAATGATAATTACCATTTAAATCCTGACTCATTCATCAGCTTGTTCACTACATGTCAGGTGACACAAGACTGTATGATTACTTGTCTGGTGAGTATTTTTCAACTGATTGTTATACTTTCTTGAACTTTAGATCCTCAAACCATATTTTTAAAAGTATGATAAAATACAGTTAAGTAGTTTGACGAAGAAATTACTGACCATGCCATAAATAACAGGAGAAGTGGTGACTTCAATGTTTTTAGAAGATTGTTCTTAGGTTCAAGTGACAAATGTAGAGTATCCAGTTGGGTCAAATGAAAAGTTCATAGACAGACAGTTTCAAGAGCTGCCGGACTGGTAATATTATAGTAGCTAAACTAGTCACCATTCAATGTCAAAGTGGAAATTTTTGGCTTTCAGTACATCGGAAACCTTAGGGATATAAATCAGGAGTCTCTGTGCTGTTCCCCACAGAGAGGCGCCTAGTCTTCAAAACCATGTGCATACTTGCCAACAGTTTAAACAGGCACAACAGGATTAGACAGACCTAAGGGAACAGATGTGGGGCTGCTTGAAGTTTTCATAATGAGAATCAAAGCAGCAGAGAATTTCCACGTTTACCGACTGCATATGGTTTTCACTCACTGGGCGGTAGTCAATCAAGGTATTTGGAAATTACAACTATTTTGTTAAAATGTAAATTCTTCTCCCCCCTCCCACTCTCTCTGACAATGCAAGACGTTTAAAGCGTGTGAATATATGCTAGCTGTTCCACTTCAGGTTCAAATTAAACTTCTTGTGAGAATAGCCCTGAAACTGAAAAGAAGATAGGATTTGGGATTCCTAGGTTGACTTTGCCTCTTCCTCAAAGCCTCCTTTAACAAGAAGGGATGTCTAGTGATATTAGCAATTGTGTGCTCACCAAATAAGGATGTGTTAACTTGAAGTCTGTAATTTCTGTACTAAAGATCAGAACTCTCTTAAAACACACATTTTTACAAGCCCAGCAATCATGCTAGACACCGAGAATCTCCCCCAAACTGTCTTCACTTTAAGTGCCTTCTTCAAAGGATTACTTTTAATCGATTTCATGATATAAAACTTTCTGTAATAAGACAAATTGAGTGTTTGTACATATGCTCCCACTTCAAAGCCATTCAAATCATAAATTTCAGAAAAAAACAAAAAACTAAACAGCACAATCAAAAGCAGTGGTTCTCAAATTTTACTGTGCATCAGAATCATGAGGAGAGCTCATGAAAGTTTGAATTGCTGAACCCACTCTCTAGAGATCCTGATATAGTAGGTCCAGGGGAGGCTTTGATAATTTGTAGTTTTAATTTAAGAAATTCCAGATTATCAGTTTCCTATGGCTACTATAACAAACCACCACAAACCACTGGCTTCAAACAACATCTATTTAACATCTTAAAGTTTTGGAGATCAGAAATTTGAAATTGGGTCTTAAAGGGCAACAATCAAAGTGCTGACAGAATTGTTTGGGGTGGCAGAGGGCCATTTCCTTAACCTTTCCATCTCCTAGAAATCACCTTTATTCCTTGGCCAACAGCCCCTTTCTCCACCTTCAAAGCCAGCAATGCTGCTAGCAGTGATCTCTTGTCTTTTCCCTGACTCCTGCTTCAGTCCTTACCTGCTTTCTCTGACTTGAACTCTCCTTTTATAAGGACACTTGTGATTACACTGGGCCCACCTGGATAACCCAGGCTATTGTCCTCAAGATTTTGAACTTAATTACACCTTAAGAGTCCCTTTTCCCATGTAAAATAACATTCACCAGTTCTGGGGATTAGGACATATTTGAGGGGAGCCATTAGGCAGCTTGTCATTCCAGGTAGTAATAATACTGCCCACACTTTGAGAATCCCTGAATTTAAAGATAAAATAACTAACCAGCAATATCCACTTTACCTGGTTTACTACAAAACAGTCTGAGAATGACCAAATCAGTTTGGGCTATATCTTATAATTCAGCGATGTTTCTACTGAATCAGTGTAAGCCATGGTTCTTAAGCTTTGACTGCTCAGTAAAACCAACTTCAGAGTGTGAAAAAACAACACAAAACAATCATAAAACAACCTCCATTCCAGAGCCCAGACCACCCCCAGATCAGTTAACTCAGAATTACTGGGGAAGTGACTCAGTCATCAGTATTTTTTAAAGCACTACCATTAACTTCATTGTGCAGTCAAGTTTGAGATCTAATGACGTGTACAAAGAGAGCAGAAATGTGGAAGGGCCCGGACATATACTTCCAAAAGTCAGTTATACTCATTATGAAATGTATGTGAAATTAAAGAATTCAAGAAACCAAGTTCATTTTGAAACAAAACAATAGCCAACTATACCACACTTAGGGTAAAAAATAACCTCCTACTGTATCTTACTTGTAAATCTACATTTAGCCTGGTTTAGCCTATGGGATAAGCATAGCAGGGAGTGTTATTTTCAGCCTCCTCTTTTAAAGATGAGAATAATGACGTTTACAGAGATGCACTTTACAGCTAATAAATCACTCAATTCATATTTCATCTCAAGTCTTCTGCCTCCAGTCTTTCTCTTACAATACAATACTGCTATAAATAACTCAAAACTTTATTCTAGGTGTTGCAAACTTGAATACCATCAGATGTATAAAAGAACTGAGTGTGATGAGTCTAAGACAATAGAGATTGGTGGGGAAAGTGGAGAGGCAGAGAACACAGGCTGTACGTGAAGACAGACACGTTTCTGTTGTTTTTAAAACACCAAGGCCAAACAAAACATACGTCCCAGCCAGATTCAGACCACCTGCTTCTGGCTTACTATTTCTGATATATACAAGTTTTCCACTTAAATGGCATTTCCCCCGCTCTTCACTCTTCAGTGATTTATTAATGTTTTCCACACACAGCCGTAAGCCTTTGGGGTGTAATTGACAGTAATCACCTCCTAGAGTTGCTCCTCCTCTTTCCTAAGTTCACAGACTCAGGTGCACATGAACATCGGTTACCCAGTGTGCCAGCTCTCCACCAGCTCCCAGTCACGGCAATGCCACTGGGAAGCATGGATTTCCAGAACTGAATTCATTTTTTAAAAGTAGAGTATTTTATTGTTTGCCAGGCCTCAAACTAGGACCAGACCTAACATGTTTCTTGTTTCCACTACATATATTTACTCAAGGACTTGAGTGTGCCTGACTAGAATCATTTTTCCATACATTTTATAGCAACAGTGGGCTCTTTAGTACCAATTAAATGAAGCTTGAAAAACTTCCATGAAAGCCAAGTGTTACAAAGGTAGAACTCAACGGCTGGCCGAACTTTTCTAATGCGGCTGTTGAAGTCGGTCTGAGTTGTCTGTAGTTACAGCATGTGTCAAAACAGTAGGATGCCAGGATTTACTACGTCTACCTGCAGATTTAGCCAAATTTTCAGGGGAAAAAAAAGAGGTTTACAGCCTCCACAACGAAGAGGCTTCTCTAATTGTCCATAGATGTATTTTTATGTATTATTCTATTCAGAAAGCATGTATAATGCTGACAATATGTTCAGTACTATACAGTTCTGGATTTCCTTTTTTTTTTTTTTTTTTTTAATGCGTACAGGTTTAGCAGAGAAGCAACAAAGTAAAATATTTCAAGTGGTTCGAAGAAACCACTAGCAAGAATCTTTATACGTAGTGGCAGAAAACTTAGATCACATTCTCCACAGAGGTGGGTGCATTCTAGCTATGATCAACAAATCAAAAAACAAAACAAAACAAAACAAAAAAAACAGCAAACAGAAGTTGTGTCTAGGCACAAGAAGAACACAAAAGGAAGCATTTGGGTATCTCGTGTTGCCAAGGCAATTGAGTGACTGGTAACTCTTTTTGGAGGTTACTCTGGGCCTCTGTGGAGCCAGCATGCACTTCTCCCCCAGACCAATCTTCCTGCAACACCTTCATTATGTCACTCTCCCATGCCACCAAGGGCAAGAGCTTGAGGGCTTCCTAATGCCCAGCTCCATCACTTAATCTCCCCTGACTGTTGAGGTTGTCTGTGTAATCTGTTTCTACTGCACTTATGCAAACGTTTCCTTATTATTCCTCAGCATGTTCTGTTGGTTTTAAACCAATTATGTTCCAGCCCGTCACCAATTTCACAAATGCACTCGGCTCCATACTTTCTCTCTACTTTCACTCTCATAATCCCCCAGGGTTTAAATGCCATACCCTTGCTTCCCCCAAACTCTTTACAGCTGGCATCTTGAATGAAGACACTTAATCGAACTTATTTCTGAAAGTCCCACAACATTAAAATCTGCAATTCAGAACTTATTTGAAACTTGTCTCAGTTTTATATTAGTTCCCAAGTCCTGAAAATCAGGGAGATTGCCTTCTTCCCTATTCTTCACATGTATCCTTTCCATGTAGCCTGGCGCAGAGCACATCAGAGATTTTCCTGTATGTTATTGTTTATTTCTGTGATCCTTTTTTATACGTATACAACCTGAGAATTCTCACTCATGTACACATAACTCACTGCTCTATATTCACATTTCCAACATCTCCATTACTGTGCACAGTTGCTCCCTAGAGTTCTTACCCTTCCTTCCAACTTGTAACCCTTTAAAGAGCTTCCTTTCTCCAGAAAACGATTAACCCCTTAACCCTGTGATTCTATTATTTTCTTCTTAAAGGCCTTGATGTCCACTTCAGAACATTTTTAGATTTACTGATGATTCTCATCCTTTTCAATTTAGGTTCTACCTTCATGCCAGGGTTAACTTTCTAAAACAGGTAGCTAATTGTACCATGGCTTTCATACTGCACCCCTTTCAATGCTATAACCACACCTCCCACAACTTCCAAAGTTATACCACATGCTTCGGAGACACAGAACTTTCTGTATTTCCCTGTTGCATGCTCTGTCAATGCCTCTGGGCCTTTACACATGCTGCAGACTTTTCCAAAATGCCCTTTGCCCTGTGGTTTGTCCTATAAACTCTGGAATCAGTCCTTGACACCTCCAAGCAGAGACCATCTCTCTTTCCTCTATCTTCCTTGGTCCTTGGACATATTACCCAACTTGCACTTATCAAAACTGCAGTGTAATCATTTAAGTACACACTCCATCTACTGTCCCGTACTATCAGTTCTCTGTGATCGAGAAGGCTACTCTTAATCAGAATCAAAAGCCAGTGAAGCAAGATTTTTCTCTACAGATTGAAAGCAGAAGAAATGGTTCAGCCAGTGGGAAAGATGTAGAAAAATCTGATATCCATGGGTATCCTGTAAAAATATGATATTAAAATGGACAGGAAATGGAACTACTTTATTTGGCTTATGTCAAGAATGTGAGAAAAATTGGAAAATAAATGGGGGTTGGAGAACGATGAAGATTAAGGACTTTGCTCCTAAATAGAAGCAGACAGACAGGGCTCTTGGCTCAGAATAGCAGCCAGCCCTCATTAGAGTAGTTTAGACCCTGCCAATGAGGGCTGGATGGTAGCCGGCTTCCCTGAAAACTATTTGCTTATTTAAGGGATTTAGGTCCAGTGTACCCAAGCCCTGAAAATATCAGTTCAGAGAAAAATAATAAGTTATTCCTCAAAACAATCCAAAGTTTTAGAGCTGGTCCAGCAAGTAAGCACAGGATAAAATATGAGTGGCAGGAATGATTGGAAGACACAGATGTTGTCCTAAGACACTCGTATTTACTCTGTGCATATTGACTGAGGGTTCAGAGTGGGCCAGGCCCTGTGCGAGGCAACATGGATGAGTTTACAAAGATGCCACCAACTGAGACCCTTCCTTCAATAAACTCTCAGTCTAATGGGAGAAACATATGCAAACAATCGCTTTGCCTATGGTGGAGTGGATAAATAAGTTAGAGTGGTAGCAAAAAAGGAGGAAAGTCAACTGGCCCAGGAACAGATATGCTGAGATGGGAGGGCTGTGGGACAGTGTGTTACAGAGGGTTTGTAACAGTGAGCTGGAAACTAGGGGTAAGTTCTAGAAATGCAATGAGGCCCTGAAATTTCAACAGAATTTGTAATTATATGGTGACTTTTTTTACCATTTTATTCTAAAACTCTTCTCCAATTTGCACGGCCTAACTCAATTTGAATTTAAAAAAAGAGAGAACGAGAGACAGTCCTTAAGGAAACCAAGTGTAAACCATGTGTAGAACGGAAAAAAAAAACCCCTCTTCAATTATATAACTTATTTACACATAATAAACATGGCGAATGTATTCATTGAAAAGTGCCATATGCTTTGTTCCTGTTCTCTTTGTTTCAGGATGCAAGTATAACAAGAGAAGAGTCTTTTTAAAGCATCTATTTATATTCGTGAATGACACAGCAGCGAAGTATTGCCAACGTAGTTCCCTGATAAAATAACCAATAGAGAGTTTCCTAAGTCCGATAAAAGAAACTGGCAAAGCATGTGACCAGTGGTAATGCAAACAAATTAAAAACTTTGGGCATTAATGGTAATTCAAATATTCATTCATAAATTTCCATTTAATACAACAGTTTGATTGTAAAGAGTTAACTCAAGAAAGAGGTTTATGTCTATAAGTAGCCAATGTACTTCAAACGTAGTTCAACAAATACTGGTTGCGGATGATTCCTACTCCCACCAATTGCTGATCCATCCGCAGACTTACAGATTTTAATTTCCAGAGCTGTCAATCTGACACATTATACCAACATTCATATAGAGACTCTTAACCACACACACAAAAATCTTTTTTATTCCATTACATTTGTTCATTTATCTAGAATTTATACCATGGCATGTGGTGTTTTATCTCACTTGTAGAATAAATATGATGGTGGGAGAAAGAGAAAATTAACATATGTGGAGGCCCACCACCTTAAAGGAGGAAATAGTGATGGTTATTGGATAAGCGTCCCTTTACTACCTGGGGGTGCCTGATCCATATTGATATAAAATCTGGAATCACATAGGAGGAAGGCTTAGGGAGCAATGTGGATCTTCAGGCTTAATGGGAAAAAAAAAAAAGTGGGACCAGAAAATGTCTGCAAAGGCAAGTTGCTACTAATAACTTTTATGTTTTCCCTTTTGCTGTTTCACATCTAACATAGGTTTAACAGCTCATAAACTGAAGCCAACTTTCTGAATGATCATTTAATTCTTGAAAAGTAACCATAAACTAAAGGGGGAAAATGCTGAGATATTAACGCTGGCAGCAGGCAGCAATTCTAGGCCCAAAAGCTTAATGGGGCTGAGCTGAATGGGACAGAACAAGATGATGATCCTAACAAAATACAGTCCGTGTCCTCGGATGGATGAGGAATGTTCCTTCCCCATTCGTGTTTGAACATGGGAGAATATAAAGTGCCAGTTAAACTGAGTAATGTTGCATAACTAAATTACAGGGGTTTTGTTCAGTTCTCCAGTAAAATATAAAAATCTTCAAACCTGGAAGTATTGTTTTAATCAGAGGTCTGAATATGCAGCTCCTTGCAGTCCTGTAATATCTACATTAATAGAAATGTTTTCTTTAGAATCCTCAGCTCTATAAAAACTACATGAATAAAAGCTATATCCATATGAGAGTTATATAAAGAAAATGGGCATATATTTGACTTTTGGAAGTGTACCTTTAATTTTATGAAATAGCTTTTGAAATATGGAAAGGAATTAATATGCAATTTGATTTTAAGCAATTACTTCTACATTTTGTCAGTGGAGATACTTAACTTTGCTACTGCACTGGGCATAATACTTGTTTTTTGAATGGAGCTAAACAATTTATATGATGTATGATACAGCCTTGGAGAGCTTGTATTTGTTTTATTGGGTAATTTGTATTCAGTATGAAGGAGGTGATCTAAAGCTTTGCATTTAGTGACTGCACAGGAGGCCCAGGCATATGGAAAATTCTACACTTTTTTTCATCGAGGTGAATCTACCATGACCCAGAAGGCTCACCTATAGATAAGATGGTTTGGCCTCAATAACACTTTGAATCTTTAGATTCTCTGGGGTTTTGCACACTCCTTTAGACACAGGTCTTTGTCATTAATGAGAGGCACATGAGTGGCTCCCTGAATGGCACTTCGGAGAATGGTGGGACAAGTTTTTAACAAGCTAACCCTTCTGGCTATAACATGAAAGGGAGCCCTGTGTTTGAGATAGGACAGGAATAAAAGGCAGAGGTAATTTGCACTGCTGAAGAAATAATTATTAGTTCCACATTGCTTTCCATATGGTAAGTGGAGGAGAGCAGAAAGAGAGGGTTCGAGTTTAGGAAATCATTGTTTACTTTTCCTACTGTTAATGTATTAAGTTTGCGGGACCTTTTGAGAATTTGAAAGATTTTCCCAGCTGATCCTATTAAGGGGCTTCAGAAAGAAATATCAACAGATTTTTCTCTTGCTCACGCTGACTGCTGATTTTAGAAAAGCTTTAATGTTATTATGCTGACAAATTATCTGTCTGTAACTTACCAAAGAACCCTCCCTACAAAAGGAAGTAAGTGTGAGGTGGGAGGTGGTGAGAAGAGAGAACAGGAGGCCAAGGGACAAAGTACCCCATTTTGCCTCAAATACAGTGTCTCGTTTTATCCCACACAGCAGCTGTCTCTGTTTTCATATATTTGAAACCTGAGATTCTGAGGTTAAATTAGTCTTCTAATGTCACATAATTAGTAATAGACAAAGTTAGGGCTGAACCGAGTATCACTCTTCTACTGTTAAATTTTGGTGCATTGTCCAATCATACTACACCGCCTGACTCCTGACTGCCACTCCCTCTCCTGAACAGGAATTTATTATTTTGGCTACAACTAGAGTGAAATGTAACTTTAATAGACATACAGAAATTCCACAGTAATCAAACAGAAAGTGCAAACAGGAAGCATATTTTTAGATATTTTAGATAAAAATACAAAGATTTACCATTCACATTAATAATTATGTTTATTGGAAGCTTTGATTATGGTAGGAGGGATGGCCCAGAATAGGCGGTCGTGATATTTACATGATCCGACTTAGGTCACAGAAACCATGGTCATTTTTTTTCTTTTTTCCTTTAAAAAATTAAATAGACTACTACTGAAAAAAATTATGATGCTTATTGATTCTTTAAAAGACAACTAAGGCTGGTTAATCAAGCTGTCAAAAATCTTAAACTTCATAAATTATACCAAATAAATGCAAATGAAAACAAAGTTGCAGGACTCCTCTTTCTCTTTATTTTCTCTCTCACTGTCCCTGTAAACTTGTTCAGTGGCGTGAGCTCCTGTTCCACCCATGGATGACAAGGGAAGACCCCAAACTACCGGTTGGAGGGAAAAAAGACAAGTTACCACATAAACTCCCTTTACTTGGCTGGCTCTCTGGTGTTGGCAAATGATTAAAGCTTCCCTAAAGCTTGACTTTTCTTGTGACAGCCCTTCCGATGCCTTAAAGATCTGTGCCCAGGCTGGGCGTCTCTCTCCTGCAAAACCACGGCCTATAGGAATACACCTCTCTGCATCTCACTAGCCCAAGAATACAGCCTTGCCTCCTGGTTGTCTCTGATGAAGTGCGTATACCTGCCCAGCGGCTCTGGCCTCAACCCGCCTTGTCTCACTCTCTCTCACGTGACTCCTGCCTGGTTCCCACAACAAACTCAGAGAGCGGGGCCACCCCTTCTTCAACACCCAGCTATCTTCTCAAACTTGAGATTTCTTGGGAAGGAATCAGAATCTAGTCCATTTAACCCTCCCACAGAACAGGACACAACTCCAGGTTTCTCATTTATACCGTACAAACTTATTCTGCAAGATTTAAAATGAGGAGCCAGCACCCGAGCCCCACCTCACTTGGAAAATGCGTCCAATACACAGCAGACTAGCAGATTCCTCCCCAAATCAAAATCCTTTTAACAACCTTCTCTCCATCTACCCTCTTCACTGTTTGTTTTCTTTGTGGTAAGAGATTTAGGAGTCAACTGTTTCTTGGCAACCAACTTTCTGCAACTCCTGCAGAGTGATCTGACTTATGTCTCACTGGCATTTATTATTTTAAAGCATTGACCTAAATTTCCCACTTAATATCATGTTATAAATATAACATTCCCTGCTTTTCAGAGTGCAGTGACATGTGCTCCTCAAAAATTACTGACATGAATTTAAGTTGGGAAAACTCTTTGAAAAACATTTTGGCAGTATGTTTCATGCAATTTCTAATGACCATATTTTTTGATTTCATAATTCCATTTCTGAGAATCTATTCTAAGTATATAATCTTGAATGCAAAAAAAAGGCACATAAAAGTTATCTTTTAATAATATATCAAAAATGACCTAAATGGAAACAGTTAAGTAGGTGATTAAATAAGGTAAGGGAAACCCAGGTAATGAAATATTATACAGGTAATAAAATGTTTTTGAAGTTTATACAATATATGAAAGAGCAATGATAATTCAATGGAAAATATTGAAGTTAGGCTATAAAATCCCATCTATAGTGTAACAATAACATGCTAAAATCTTTTTAAAAGGATCTTTTAGATATTTATACATATATTTTTGAAAGTTGAGAAGGGTACTAAAACATTAACAGTGACTATCAATAGGTGTTAGGAGATTTGGAAATTTTATCCCTTTCTTCCTATTACATATTTTTAAAATTTCATATACTGTGCATATATTTCTTTTAAAATGCTAAAAGAACATAGTTAGAAAAATATGAAAAGCATTAAAATTGAAAACAATAACCATGGTGCATTTCATCCTTGGAATATAGAATATAAAATATTTATTCCTTTTTCTTTTTTACATAATTTTTACACCAAATGTGAAGTCTAAATTTTGTAGCCTTTGCATCCAAAGGTTTCTAGCCCAAGATATCTTCTCTTTTCTGGGCCTTTGGCCATTACCCTAATTCATGTTCCCTTACAACTTACACCTTACACCTTGACCATTGTACCAGATTCTAAATTGGCCTCCCTGATTTGAGGGGTTTCTCTGACATCAGTTTAAATCTTTTCTTGGATTGTGACTGACAGGCACATTTCTCCCCATATCTGAGCAACAGATTAACTCGTCTATAATAAACTTCTACAATTTTCTGAGGACTATATAAAAAGGGATAATACATATGAAGTACTTATGAAGTACTTGGTACACAGTAACTTTTCAACCAACCAGCAGCTCTCAGTATAATTTAAATTGTGTCCTTCTTTTGTAAATTTGATGCTGCTACATTATGAACTTTTAAATATAGATTCTCCACACCACCATTTAAGAGCCTCCACAATCTGATCTCAAACATCCTTTTCAGTTTATTTCAAAAATTCCTACCCTCAGCTTCACACAAGGTGAAGCTGCGTCTGTCTCCTGGACTCGCCCCTTGTTCCTCTCCGTGGGCGCCATCCCTTAGCTTATTCCCACAGCTCCATTTATTCCTTCACTCTCTGTTCCTTCCTGTCTGTGTCCCATCTTTCTAGAATGCCTTGTCTTAACCAAAAACTTTCTGGACCCCACAACCAAATTAGATTGCTATCTTCTCTGAAATTCCATGACACTGTTTAATGTCCTTAATGACATACACTTTAGTTCAGCATCCTGGTTGGAAAATCCTGACACTTAGCACTCAGCTTAAAAAGTAACCTCCCCAGGGAGGCTGTGTCTGACTACCCAATCTACAGAAGAGCCTAGGCCACTGTCACATTCCCTTATACATATATATACATATGTATATTAATTAAAGTGTAGTCACCTTACAACGTTGTCTGTTTCTAGTGTACAGCATAATGCTTCAGTCATACATGAAAATAAATATATGCATTTTCATATTATTTTTCACCATAAGTTACTACATGATATTGAATATAGTTCCCTGGGCTCTACAGTAGAAACTTACAATCCCTTCAGCAAATGGTGTTAGGAAAACTAGACAGCTGCATGCAAATCAATGAAGTTAGAACACTCCCTCACATTATACACAAAAATAAACTCAAAATGGCTTAAAGACTTAAACATAAGACACGACACTATAAACCTCTTAGAAGAAAACATAGACAAAACATTGTGACATAAATCTCAGCTATGCTCTCCTAGGGCAGTCCACCCAGGCAATAGAAATAAAAGCCAAAATAAACAAATGGGATCTAAACTTATAATCTTTTGCAGAGCAAAGGAAACCATAAGCAAAACAAAAAGACAACCTACAGAATGGGAGAAATGTTTGCAAAAGATGAGAATGACAAGGGCTCAATTTCCAGAAAATATAAACAGCTTATACAACTTAATAACAAAAAACCAAACAATCCAATCCAAAAATGGGCAGAAGACCTAAGCAAGCAATTCTCCAGTGAAGACATACAAATAGCCAATAGGCACATGAAAAAATGCTCAATATCGCTAATTATCAGAGAAATGCAAATCAAAACTACAATGAGGTATCATCCCACACCAGTCAGAATGGCCATCATTCAAAAGCCCACAAATGATAAATGCTGGAGAGGCTGTAGAGAAAAGGGAACCCTCCTTCATTGTTGGTGGGAATGTAGTTTGATGCAGCCATTATGGAAAACAGTGTGGAGATTCCTCAAAAGACTAAAGAATAGACTTACCATATGATGCAGAAATCCCACTCCTAGGCATATATCCAGAGGGAATCTTAATTCAAAAAGATACTTGCACCCCAATGTTCATAGCAGCACTATTTACAACAGCCAAGACATGGAAACAACCTAAATGTCCATCAAGAGATGACTGGATAAAGAAGCTGTGGTATATTTATACAATGGAATACTACTCAGTCATAAAAAATAATAAAATAATGCCATTTGCAGCAACATGGATGGACCTAGAGATTGTCATTCTAAGTGAAGTAAGCCAGAAAGAGAAAGAAAAATACAATATGATATCACTTATATGTAGAATCTTAAAAAAAAAAGACAAATGAATTTATTTATAAAACAGAAACAGACTCATAGACATAGAAAACAAACTTACAGTTACCAGGGCAGGGAGAGGGTGGGAAGGGATAAATTGGGCGTTCGAGATTTGCAGATACTAATATATATAAAGTAGATAAACAACAAGTTGATCACATTCCCTTATATTTCTAATTACTTAGCTCTTCCCCCTTCTTTTTTCAACCGCTCTCCCAGTAGAGTTTTTACTTTTCAAGAACAGAACTGTTTTCCTTAATAGTGGCCAGTACTGTGTCTTTTAAACAATAAATGCCCAATAAAATGTATAAAATTATACTACAAACTGAAAAATTTATCATTACACTAGATCTGGTAAGGATGATCCTGATTTGAAAATTATTACTAAAATCTTTCAGTTATCACCTCCACATCAACACGCACACAGGGATCATTCGAAAACACATGTCACTCACACAAAACCATTCATTCATACACGCGCGCGCGCGCGTGCACACACACACACACACACACACACCTCTGGGTTCTTGGTCCCTGCCATAATTTACAAATGTTCAGTGAGCAGGCATTGCAGACACCAATTACAGGAAACCTTGGAAATACTCTACCTGGAGATCCCAGTGGAAACTATGATCTGTTGTATTTGGGATGTACAAAAATGACAATGGGAAGAAAGGGAGAAAAAATAGTGATGGAAATGTTAAGGGTAAATCTTTGGGAACAATAATGCATCCAATGCAGTTCACCTGATAGTACAGTTTAGTCAAGTCTGGTCAAAAATTCAAACCAGTGCAAAGTTAGAAAAAAACAAATTCAAAATATGAAGGAAAGAAATCATGGAGGTCTATAAAACTACACCTTTCTTCAGCAGCGATTTTGTTGTTGTTCATTTTAGATTTCTAGGAAACAAAGTTTGTGATTTTTCATATTTTCTTCACAGAGAAAGAAAAAGAAAATAGTGTAATAACTTTACTTTTACAACTAACCATAAAGTAAAGAAATAGTTATGTAATGCCTTTAAATTAATCAAGAATAAATTGGTAAAAAAATCAATTGTCTTCCACAGTATTCTATGCTCAAATCTTTTCAAAAATGCTTCTGAGGAAATGAGATGCTCAATCCTTCCTGGGTCCTCACCACAGCCCCTTGGCATGTCTCAGAAAACATGAACACCTGGTATCCCTTCTCTTTCCTCCATCTTCACCCTCTACTGCCCTTCAGGCTTTTCCCATCAGCATTTAAACACGTTCAGTATTTCCCATTATCATCAAATGGCTTCTGACCTGTTCATCTTTTGACTTCCGATTTCTTCCTCTTCCCCACTTATCACCAAATCCTTACAAAATCATTTACCTCTGCTTCCTCCATTGTTCTCACCTCTCACTCACTTCCCAACTTTCTTTAACTTGAAATGCATTATTTAGTAGTTCTACAATAACGTCTGTGGTAGGCTAAATGCTATCCCCGCCCCGGGATGTTCACGTCCTCATCCAGGGATTCTGTGAATATGTTACCTGAGATGGCAAGAGGGACTTTGCCAGTGTGATTAAATAGACTATTTTAAGACTAGGAGAGTAACCTGGATTATCCAGGTGGGCCGAATGATCTATCACAAACGTCATCACAAGAAGAAGGCAGAGGGAGGAACTACTACAGGAGAATAACAGGAGAGAGGGTGATGTAAACT
Organism: Camelus dromedarius; assembly: GCF_036321535.1. NCBI lineage: Eukaryota > Metazoa > Chordata > Mammalia > Artiodactyla > Camelidae > Camelus > Camelus dromedarius. The sequence continues at coordinate 30,523,054 of NC_087442.1, read as the reverse complement.
AGAGGTTGAAGTGATTTGAGGAATTTTCATGAGCCAAGAAATGGAGCCAGTCTCTAGGTGCTAGAAAAGGCAAGGAAACATATTCCCCACTAAAACTTTCAGAAACAATCAGGCCCACTGACACCTTCATTTTTACCCAATGACGTTTAATTCAAACTTCTGGTCTCCAGAACTGAAAAAGAATACATTTGTGTTGTTTTAAGCCACCAAGTTTGGTAATTTTGTGACAGCAATAATAAGAAAATATAGCCCCATGCACTAAGTCATATACTGGACAGTTTTCAGTCTTCCTCCCATTTGACTTGTCAGTAGCAACCTCTCAGCTCCTCAGATACCACTGGTTTCTTTGTAGCTCTTTGGTCCAGTCTTCTCAGCTATTACCCTGCACTTTGACTTCTAAGTGATCATAATGTTTAAATAAACTTAGGAAAATTGTCTTCTCCTATTAGATTTTTTTGTGATTTAACAGCTTTATAAAGGTATAAATAAAATACAATAAAGTGTATATATTAAAACTGTAAAATTTGTTTTGACAAGCATACACACCCATGAAACCATCACCACAATCAAGACAGTAAACATGTACATACCCCCAAAGTTTCCTCTTACCCCTTTGTTCTCACAGATTTATGCTGCATTTGTCTTGCTCTCTGATGTATTCCAGGCATATATCCCAGAGAGAGGCACATAGTGGTACTCAAAATATATTTGATGAATTAATGAGCAAAGATGTTCATAAAAGCATTATGTACAGAAGGAAACACTGGAAACAATTTAAGTGTTCTTATAATTGCAAATTTTATAAAATAATGCAAAACTATGCACCAATGAAAATTATGCTTTATGACAACAATGAATTATATTTCAATATATTTAAGTAGAAAGGCAAGAATTTAAGGGATCTATAAAATATTATTCTGACCATATATATATGCAAGTATTTTATGCATAGCTAAGAAGGATAATAGGCAGTGATACAGAAATTTTAGCAGTGGAAGTGACTGGTGATTTTAATTTTCTTCTTTATGCTTCTCTGAAACTTTCAAAGACCATGTGTCATAATACATTGAATGGTCCCTGGGTCTTGGAATTTTGGCTAAAGCCCCATACTTAGGACAACGAGTAGTATTTCTATATTCCAAACACAGCCAAAATGATGTCAGACACCCTACTCTTGAGTTTCCTAAGATGTAGTCAAGTTGGTCTTTTGCTGTCATCCCCACCATTCTATCCAGTCTATAAAAGAGAAGTTATTTTGCTGAAGAAAATGTGGTATTCTAAGATATTTTCCACCCCATCCTCTATCTAGTGGAAATGCAAGAGATGGCATTGCTTTAAGTGATTTTTCTGCTCTAAAAAAAAAACATTCTTAGAAATTAAGGATGACAACAAGAAGGGGAAACTGGCATTACTAGCCCTGGCTGGATGTTTGCTGAGCTGCATTTGTTTACTGGCCTACCCAGGCTGCCAGCTGAGTGGAATATGGTAAGAAAGGTCTTAAGAGCTTCAACTGGTATCCTCTGAAATGTGGGAGCTTCTGTCCCAGAGTCTTTTCAAGGCAGGAGTTTGACTACAGAGAAGGCAGCAAGAGTCAGCCCACCCTCTCTGGGTGTAATCCAGAAAAGACGTACTAGCTTCCTACATGGTGAGTCTATACTGCAGAAAGTAACCAACTCAAGCCACCCTGATGGGTCCCTGAGTAAGAGGGTTCCCTGTCATGGGAAGGGGACACCAACAGTAAGAAGCAGTGAGATGAACCTATGTGGGCAGGAGCTGAGATGTCACCTAGAGAACTATGCAGTATAGAAGTGCCATAGAAACAGAGAACCCATCTGAGTTCCATGGAAAGAACAGAATTTGAGCTTGAGACACACTCAGAGGACATGGAGGCTAAAACAAAAAGAAAGAAACAACAGCCAAGCTTCTTTTTTCTTTTAACACCACTCTTTACATGATCCTTCCTCCTACCTTAGCTCTGGAAGACTCAGAAGAAATGGACTGGGATGAGTGGATGGACATAGGAAACTGAATAAAGTAATAGATCACACTTCCCTTCTTCGTGTCCAGGCTAATGAGTCAGACTTGAGTGCTGAGAATGGGAGAAAACTTGAGCTGGGTGTGAAATTGAATTTTTTACGTTTGATTGAACTGAACATATTTAGAGGTGACACTGAGGTTTAACTTCCAAGCTAAGATTGTTCTTATAGTTAAGAGAAATCCATGATGTCTGTTCAAGGTGGACTCAATGCAGACAGGGAATTTAATAGCATGGTCAAAGGGACTAACTGGAGAACATTAAATTGATTTCTTGTTTATATTTCCACTGAGATCAGCCCATTCTGTTATCCAGTTATACCTGTGTTATTTTTAATCGTTTGAAAAATAAGCACAAATTCTCAGAAGCCTCACTAAAAGCACTTCTAGGGATAATGACATAGGATTATAACACAGATAAAAGTGTTATATCAATATACTTAAAAAGGACATTGATACTAGTTACCTTCTCCTCCCAGATGTGGTTCACTGCCCTTACTTAGTTCTTGCAACAAGTTTTATGACTTTCAAACTCTATTATTAATTCATAAATTATTATAGACAATAAAATAGCTCTAACTCATCTTTTTATTCTGAAGTGTGCACAGTAACTCTTACTAAGATATACTGACCATTCAATATTATTTTCCAAACTTCTTTTGGTGGATCTACTCTGATATATAGAAGTTATAAGTTATAGAGAGCTATATCTTAGCATGTATTATATACACACTCATATTCATAAAGGAATTTATCATAGAGTTCAACAGTCACAAAGAAAACTATCTACTCTAAAAACTACGTAATTCATAAATAATCCCTTTCTATTTCCACTAGTGATTCTTTAGATACTTATGGATATATTAGTGATGAAGCGTTTATCTTACACTTCAATGATTATATTTTATACAGAACAGGTGTTTATTAAATATTCAAACAGAGGCAAGTAGACTTACAAACTACCAGTCCAAGAGAATATATTATTGGCTTAATTCTTGATATTCCAGGTAGGTAAGACTGAAATATTTCACGTATCTGTAAGTCATTTCCTCTAAAGATAATTGAATGTAGATACATTTGCTTAATTTGGAAATGCAACATACTGGATGCAAAATAAATTTTAAAATCTGTTGACTATACGGCCACAGTAGTGGGAGATGGAGATATGATTAATTTTCCTCTCTCTGCACAACTGCCAGGTTCTTAAAGCCCTACTCCCTTTCAGCATAATGCCTCGGGATATCCTGTCCAACCATATTTCTTAAATTCTGTAACTGTACCTGCTAGGGAGGAGCTAAAGAATGGATTGAGCTAACTGAGAAAGGGACTCTCCTATTCATCAATTCTAACTCCCACAAAAGCTTCTCCCCAAAAATACAATCTAAGTGAAATAAATATGCAGTCTAAGTAAAAGGTATGCTTGTTACCAAACACAGTAAGAACGAAACTACTTGTAAGCCACACTCATAGTGAAATTCTGGAGTCAACATTGTTAACCAGTTTCCACTTGCTCACTTTTCACCTCTCATTATTGAATACGTGTCTTATTTTCCTATAAGGCTATCATGAAAGCATAGGGAAGATAGATGGATGGATGGATGGATGGATGGTTAGACAGATAGATAGACAGATAAATTATTTTCCTCCAGAGTGTGAAGACCCAGACTGATATTTGGAATAGACATATGGATAGGTCAATGGGCACCTGAGCAGTGACCATAGCGAATTAAGACTAGGGGGTCTTTCTCAAGTTTTCTAGGCATTAGACCCCCAAGAATATGTATGACCTGAGAGAGAGAGAGAGAGCAAAGAGTACTTCAAAGAGTACAGTTAAGAGGATAGGTTTTCAGGATAAACTGTTTGATTCTTGTAATTAAAATGAGTGACAGTTATACACACTTTAAGCACAAGGTTTTGCGATGCTCTTTTCTAAAGTTACAAAAATTTAACAGAAAGGAAATAAATATTCTATGCTTTGAAGAATATTTTCTTAGGGTGGAATCTAGAATTGGAAATAATAAGCAAATATGTATAAATAACTAAGCATCTAAATGTATATTGCTAGGTTATTAGCTAAAGCTTGTAGGAAATTAATTTCTCTCTAAATATTGAATATTAATAGTCTTTTTGAAATTGTTAACATTTTAAGAAGGGGAATCTTATTACAATTTGCATTTATTTGCTTTACTAATATCAAACAGTTTATTTTTCTCACTATCCATTTGTATTTACATTTTTGTGATGTCTGTTTACATCATTTGTTGTCAGATTTTAGTGTTACTTTTTACTTGTTTCTGCTAAATGTAATGGTATCCTAGACTGTTAAATGTGGTTAATTCAGTTTTATCAAAAGATATTTCACTGAGTTTTTTTAGCAGGAGTCACATGAGTTCAATTAATAAGGAAGTTTTATCCATTGAGCTATTCTGCTCAGAAATTCATTGGCCAACCTTAATGCTGAAACAAACAAGGAACCGGTCTCAAGATGCTTATCAGAGAGAATACTTCGGCAATTACCATAAAAGCAACCAAGGTTATATGTAATAGTTTGCATTAATCTGCTTGGGCTGCCATAACAAAATACCATGCAATAGGTGTCTTAACAGAAATTTATTTCTCGTAGTTCTGGAGACTAGAAGTCCAAGATCGAGGTGTCAGCAGGGTTGGTGTCTGGTGTGGCCACTTCTCTTGGGTTGCAGATGGCCAGCTTATCACTATATGCTCAGTGGCCTTTCACATGTGCCTTCTCAGAAAGAGGCAGAGAGAGAGCACTCTGGTGTCTCTTCTTATAAGAACACTAATCCTGTTAGATCAGGACCCCACCTTGATGACCCTCATTTAACCTTGATTACTGCCTTACTCCAAATATAGCCACTACTCCTTGGGGTGGGGAGTTAAGATTTCACCATATGAATTTTAAGGGGACACAAACATTCAGCCCGTACATAGTTTATTAGAGATATTAGGGATGATAAGAAAATCAGGAAACATGCTCATTTATTCAAACATTTATTGAGTCTTAAATGTTGAGTAGGATTGTGTAATGCAGAAAGAAGTCATATCTAGCAGCAATAGGATATGGTTCCTCAGGTAAAGTCTAGTTTTTGATTCCTCATTTCTCAGTGACAGATTTTTCAAAGCCTCCTTTCTAAGTGGTGCCTTCACAGACTGGAGCTATGGATGTATGTCCCACTCTGTCCTCATTGCCTCCTCACTAAAGTCCTCAGAGAAGGAGTGGAAGGTAAGGGGATGCCAGCTACTGTTCTTGGTTTCAAAGTTGGTGTTATCTGTGTTGGCCTCAAGAAAACCCTTCCACTCTCATTCCACTAGACATTGGTCTCATGATAATGGATCTTATACAGTGGTTAGGTTCTAAAGTCAACATGTAAAGAGTGCATACGATGGGAACCACAAAAATCATAGCATCAGTCATATGACTTATGTCTCTATCAACCAACATTGTCCTGTACATGGATGACAAAAAATGAATGTCTATATTTAGCTAGCTTATAAGATCATTTCCATTGTTAGCTATTAAAATATGCATATAAATTATAAACATAACTTCTAAGACTCAGGTTTGTAGTAGTTTCTTACAATATACTCAGGCACATTATTAAGTATTATTTGGTTACCATTATTTGACAAAGAGAGAACCACAGCATCTGAATATTAATGAAATGAACAAGAGATAAAAATCTAAGAATCGCATTTCAGTGCTAAGTACCAGGCAGCATTTTCAATCTCTTACCAGGAAGCATCTCATGGAATCCTCAAAACTACCTCATGAGGTAGGTACGTTATTATATCCATTTTACATACAAGGCAAAGAGAGGTTAACTAACTTGCACAAGTTCACACAAAGGAATGTAGGGCTGGCCTCACAGTCTGACTCCAGAGCTTCCAGTCCTTATACACTACAAAGAGCAGCTTATTATCAGTAAGACAGAGAAAGAATTTGATTAAAGCAAAATTTTACCTGTGATCAAATAATTACTTCTTTGACTTCTACAGCTTCCTCTTCTAATTTCTCAAAGCACATCATAAGAAAATTTCTTACAATTCCTAGTAGACCAAAAGAAGAAAAAAATGCCATGCTACATGTCTGTGGTCTATTTAGGAATATAAAGAAAGAATAAAAGTCTAGCAGCAAAGGAGAAAGGAAACTAGTTTTACATATTTTTACATATTATTAAGAATCAGTCTTGTATTTCCCTCGTGTGAGTAGTGTCCTAAAGACCTACCGTGTCTACCATGTTAAGTGTGGGTTCAAGAGATGAAGGGCACTGATGGGCATCTGGTTCACTGTTATTTCCTTCTCCTTGCAACCTCGCATCACTATACATCTGTTTTGTTGATTCAGAAGAGCACTTGAGATGCTTTACAGTTGATTTTGACAAGTGCTACAATTTGATAGAGGAAGATAGTTCTTGCTGAGATGATTTTCAGAGTACAGAAATTATACTTTTGAGTAGATAGCACCTTTCTTTATGATCAGAATTTCATTTAATATACAGCATACTTAAGCTGGGTAATCAGATTTCCCTTTCTCTGAAAAAAAGTGATGGCTGTCTTTGATGTCATATATTAAAGCATTACACATTACATCTTATTCTCAATTCCAATTGTTTTCTTTGTTGCAGATAAAGCATGTCTGCCAAACTTAAAGATGTCAGATTTGTAAAATGCTATATGAATATGAAGTGGTATTATTAATTAAATGAGTCTCCTAATCATGTGACTAAGCTGACTGATGAGTTCTTGGGATGTACATTTTCTGCACGCCTCTAAATCCACTACACTGAGAATTAATCAGTAGTGCCTTAAAGACCACAGACTTATTATTGATAGAATAATCGCTTTAAAGAAGTAAAATACATGTGTATAATTTTAATTTAGATGTAAAGTATTCTTTTATCACATAGACCTTCCCATTCATTTAATTATAAAAGAATATTTTAATATTTGATATTTGAGAGAATTCCTGATGAATTATGATTGGTTTCCTTTGTTTCAACTAAAGCTATGACAAAATTTTAAATATCAAGGTTTAAGGCTTATCTGATGGCAATTCAATATTCTAATTTAGTTTAAAGGAAACTGAATGGCTCGGTGCCTTGGGATCTCAGTCCTGTTTATGAGGTTCATCTCAACATAATATCCTCAGTAATTAAAGCCTTTATTATTAATGTGATAGAAACTAAAACTTGATCCATATCTCCATGTTAGAAAATCACTTCTAGGCATTTGATTCATTTTTGTATAATTTTGCACATTGTATACAAAAAAATAAATGGAAAAACATAAGTAATATGGGATGCATTTCTCAGTCACACTGAACATACTCTACTTCTCCCAAATCCTGGTGTCAGTACTTTGATGTAGTTAAACAGCAACTCAGAATTCATAACGTACTACCTGGGTCTGCTGCTGTAATATGGTTTCTTCTGATTCCCTAATTAGCAACCTAAATTCTAGAGCCAACAAATAATCCTTAATTGAATTTCTAAACTGCATTTCCTCAGTCCAACATACATTATTAAATAATCCTTGCTCTTGTTATATGGTTAGGAAGAAAGCCTTTAGTTTGTACCTTTATTCTACCATTTTCCAACTAAGGAAAATGGAGAAAATTCTTCACTTGTTTAAGCCACAGATTCCAAATCAATAGACTAAATGTCCTGGACTTACTATTGTCCAAATGGGATTTATGAGAAGATAAAATAATGTAAAACTTTAACATAGCACTTGGTACATAGGAAATTTTCAACAACTGGTAACTGTGTTTAATGCTCTTCTCATCATCAGTGTCACTTTCCCAGTTACTACACCATGCTTGGTTTAGTATATTAAAAATAATATCCTAATGCTTCATTCTTCCATTTTCCGATCACTTCAGTTCTCCTATACAATGCTTTTTATCATAAAATACAGCTTTTATTTTATTACTTCCCTATTAAAAATATTAGAAACAGACTACAGCTCATAAATAAAATCCTAAAACTTAAAACTTTCTATTACCTGTCTCCAAAATTATTATAGCCTACTCTTCTTTTATTCCCCAATATAACCTCTTCTCTATCCTAATTGGATCATCTTTTGATTATCGATTTCATCTCATGTTTTCACACTGGGTGCCCTTTGACTTGTATAGAGGTAACTGTTAATCACAGGATAGAAACTGTTTTTTACATGATGGACTTTTAGCCTCTTGGACTCATTCTGAATATGCACACTGTTAAATCTCAAATACTGAACAGATAGAGACAAGAACTATCATAATTAATTTGTCACTAATTGTGGCTTAACTCATAAACTTATTTGGTTTCTACCCATGTTATAGGCACTAATAAGCATGTATTTCTAGAAAACCTGTGTTTCCTTATTTTGGTTAAGAACACCTATTAAATTTCTTATGACTCTCATTGATGGCTGACAATAGTTCACTTCTCAAGGCCATCATTATTTGCTCAGTATTAAGAAGGACAGGTACAGAGGCTATAGGAAGGTGGCTGAATACATACTGACCCAAATCTATACCTTCTAAATTTAATAATTGGCTCAGTCCTTATCTTTAGCTTATTTTACTGGACTTATTTTATTGTGATTCCCCTTTTGATTAAAAAAGGGAAGACGTAGAGGGAGAGAGATGGTTGACCCTGTCTCTCTGCAATAGAGAAATGCATCTAAGAGAATACTTCATCCAATCAGAGAGAAGACAAGAAAATGATGTTGGTAGAATCAGATATCTGCTCACCAGGAGGTTTTATTTTTTTTCCTTAATAGCTTTCTTTGGGTATAATTAATGTACTCTAAAAGTTCATTTTAAGTGTACAATTCAATAAATGTTACTAACTTTATACGATCATCAACCATAACCATAATTTAGCTTTAGAACACTTTCATCGTCCAAAACATCCCCTCACATATGACCAGTTGAAGTCAATCCCCCACTCCACCCCATTCCCAGTAAGCCACTAATCGGCATTCTGCACTGTAACTTCACCTTTTTAAAGAAATTTTATGTAAATATAATCATATAAATATGCTCTCATTTAATTCTGGCTTTTCTCATTTTGCATAATATTACTGAGGATCCTTCTATCAGTAGGTGGTTCCTTCTTATTGCTGAGTAGTATGTCATTCTATGGTTAGATTATCATTTGTTTAGCTGTTCACCAGTTGATGTTCATTTATATTGTTTCCAGTTTGTGTCTAATAAGAATAAAGCTGCTATGAACATACAAATACAAGTCTTTGTGTGGGCATATGTTTCTATTCCTCTTGGGTAAATACCTAGGAGTAGAACTGTTAGGTCCTATAATAAGTGCATGTTTAACTTTGTAAGAAATTATCATAGTCTTTTAAAATTGTGCCTCATTTCACTTTCTCACCAACAATGTTCGAGGATTGCAGTTTCTCTGTATCTTCAACAACAGTGTTGTCTGTCTTTTGGATGGCAGCTATTCTAATGGGTATGTAGTGTTATCTTATGCTGTAATTTCCATTTCCTTATTCAGTGACAATGTGGAGCATCTTTTCATTTGCTTATTCTCCATTCATATATAACCTCTGGTATTTAGTCACATCAATTGTCCAATTTTTATAGGGTTGTTTGTCTTTTTATTAAGCCACAAAATCCTTCACATATTCTAGATATAAATATTTATCAGATATATGGTTGGCAAATATTTTCTCAGTCTGTGGTTTGTCTGTTCCTTTGTCCATCTTTGAAGGCAAGGGTTTAAATTTTAATGAAATCCAAAGTGTATATATATTTTTTCTTTTATGGACCATGAGGTGGTGCATTCCCTTAAGTTGTTGATAGTGTTACTTAATTCTTCTATATTCTTACTAGTTTTGAGTTTAGTCATGCTATCAATTACAGGTAAGTATTTAAATCACCAACTATAAATGTTGAACTGTTTATTTGTCTCTTAAATTACATAAATTTTTATTTTATGCTTTTTATTGCTTTTATAAAATGTGTAATATACTTATGATTGTTACACCTTCTTGATATACTGACCTTTTATCATTAAGAAACACTTATCTTTGTCTTCTGTAATATTACTTGTATTAAAGTTTATGCTATCCAGTATTAGTATGGTCACTCCCACTCTCATAATTAATGTTTACATTATCTATATTTTTCTACACTTTCAATTTCAACCTATTTGTGTTCAAAAAGAAACTGTATTTGTAGACAGTCAATAGCTGGATCTTGCTTTGAATACAGTACGACAGTCTCTGACATTTAATTATTTATTTAGCTTTTATTCTGAAAGAAATTTTCACTAAGCATAGGATTCCAGGGTGACCTGTTTTTATTGCTTCAGTACTTTTTTTAAAAAGTCACTCCATTGTTCTTTTAGTTTGCATTTTCTGACAAGAAGTCTAATATAATTCTTCTCTCTTAATATGTTGTGCCATTTTTACTCTGTAAGCCTTAATAACTTCCTTTCTATCTCTTGTTTTTAGCATTTGAAGATGACGTGCCTAAATAGATGTGAGTGTGTGAGTGTGTGTGTGTGTGTGTCTTCATGTATTTGTGCATGTGTGCATGATCATATTTATCCTGCTAGAGGTGCTCAAGTTTTGTGGGTATGTGGCATGATGTCTTTCATTACTTGGGGGAAGTTCCTAGCTACTGTCTATTCAAAGATTTTTTTTTTCTGTTCTGATCTTTGTCCTCTTCCCTTCTCCTTCTTCTTGCTCTCTGTCTTAAACCTTTTGCTCTGCTCTGTTCAACAGATTTTCTAGGTGGGGAGTGGGGTTTTCTTCCTTTCTTGCAGCAGCAGATGATGCTTTCTCATTGGCTGCATACTGAAGGGAACTTTCTCTAGTCTCCTGTCCTGCTCCCAATCTTTTCCATGAACACCTAGTAGAGGTCGAGAAAAGATTCTGGGAGTGTATACAAAATCCTCTTGTGCTTGGGGTTCACAGGGTAGAGTTCTATATTGTTACTCCAGCCCATAGTCAGCCTTTAGAAATTTGTTAACAATTTAACTGATTTCTTCTTAACACTTTGTATGGTTCTTCCAGTACTCTGGCAAAGTAAGATGCTCTGTGCATCCTCTCTCTTCTTAAAAGAGCATATTCCTCATTGGATTCCAGGCTATTCAGTTTCCCTGTCACTCAGATCACTAATAGGTTAAAAAAAACAGGTATACTTTCTAGTTTAGCTAGCTTTTTCTCACTGTTGAGAGTAGATGTGACACTCCTTCCCCCTTACTACATTCTATGAAGAAGCAGAACTCCTAACATGGGCTTTTAGTAGAGGCTTCCCATTAGAAGATCATGCTTCTTGGTGTAAGATGAATCACATTCCTACCCAACAAATTATTTTTAATTTGGAAGAGATGGAGGTCAGTTACACTAATTTTGAAAGTGTGAGATGTGAGGCCAGGGTCTGTTGGCAGCTATGATACTTGGTGAACAAAGAAAACAGATACGTGAAAAAGAGGCTCACGTAAAGAGAAGCAGAGATAAGAGCACGGATGATAGTCCAGAACTTGGATTAATTTGTATCTGGTGCCAGCTGATCAAATTTTTTTCTTTTTTAAAATCCCTGAATAGTTTCTCATTGTGCTAAACCAGATCCAAATCTTTTTGCCTTGCATGCAAGAGTCATTGTTATTTGGCCTCAGCCTGCCCTTCTAAGGTCAGCTCTCACTACTTGTTATGCATCTCAGTGTGAAGTTTAGCAAAACAGGCCATACTGGTTTTTCTTGTAGTCTTCAAACTGGATTCTTTGCTTCTATCTTTACCTTTCTGCATATATTCTTACCACAGCAGCCTTTTCAATCCTAAACTAAACTTGTCACTCTTATGGTACAAAAGCTCCCCATTTCACTCCAAGTAAAAGGCAAAGTTTGAACAATTATCTGTAAGGCCCTCCATGATATGATCCCTGCTGGCCTACCTTACTCAATTTTTCCATTCTCATTCTTGTTCATTCTACTTCAGTGACACTGCTTTTGTTAATCCTTAAGTCTACCAGAAACCATTCCTGCCTCAGAGACTTTGAACTTACTGCTCTCTCTTCCCTTCCTATGAACCCCCCCCATAAACACACAAGTACACACACACACACACACACACAAACTGTATGACTTGCTTCCTCCCTTCAGGTATCTACTCTAACAGCACCTTATCAGTTATACTTACTCCATCCAAATGCCCTACTTAAAAATAGCACCATTTCTTCTCATATAAGCAGCACACAGCAATCTCTCTATCCCTTTTATGTTTTCTTTTTCTCCATAGCACTTCTCCTCATCTGACACACTATGTTTTTAATTTACTTGTTTATTCCATGTCTTCTCCACCAGATAATAAACTCCATGAAGTTAGAGAATTTTTTTTTACCATATAACTCTTATCTCCAGAGAACTAAGAGTTCTCCATAGGAGATATGCAGTATTTGCCAAATGAATGAATGAATGATATTTCATAATTCTAATCTTTCCAACTTAACATGCTTAATTCCCTCTGGATACAACACTTTCTCATTGTCTATTGGACAAGCTGTAATTCATATTTCATGGTTCAAATTAACCATATTCTCCTCGTTGCAATATAAATTGCCCTCTTTAATAGAGTTTATTATTCTTTATTTTATTCAGTCACTATATCATGAATATAGCTGATTATAACTACCTACCATCACAATTAATTACACAACTATCTTTCAGGAGATCGTCTTTTTCATCATTATTTTTCCAGCAACTCAGTATGGGGATACACGAATTGTTTGTTGAACTTAGTGAGCAAATGGAACTCATTATCTTTCCTCCCAAATCTGCTTTCCCTGGAATCAAGATATTTTTCAGTCAAACTAATAAGAAACTTGAACTCTTTCCTCTAGTCCCACCCCACATCCTGTTTGGTACTGTCTTGTTGCTGACTATCTCTATGTCAAGGCTTCATCAATGTGTCAGTCTTGGAGGCACACTTTTTCTAAGTTGCATGCAAAAGATGGTAACTGAACTTTAGTCAAATCACACTTGACAGTGAAGGCTTTCTTCAGAAAAGGCACTGTAAATTATTGGAGCTTGTCAACACCTGACTGCTGCTATGTTTTCTGATTAACTCACATTTATGTCACCCATTTTTAAACTGTGCTTCAGAACATTTTTAAAATGCTTATTATATCCTCCCTACTCTTAGCTCTCTTTAGGTAAATGCTTGTATAATAGCCATTAAACAGTTGTAAAGGAAACACTCTTTACAGAAAATTAACATTGTATACCTGTGACTTAATTCAACCCAATATAATGTGATGGAAGTAGTATGGGCATCTCATTAAGGACAAAGGCCTTTATTCTTAGCTTTCTCTTCTCCCTTCCTACTCACTAGAAATAGAAATCTGGAGGATCCAAGGAAGCAATAATGTCAGGATGGCGGAGTGACTCACCAGCTTGGGTCAATGGATGGCTCCCTGGAAAAGAGCTGTCTGTTTCCCTTGGACTATGATAGATGAGAGAAAACAAACAAACAAGCAAGCAAACAAAAATCTTCAACCTTAATTCAACCACTGCATTAGGGTTTTGTTGTTGTTACAGCAACATGGCCTGTACACAAACTTATCACATGATAATGTAGTGAAAGTTTTCACTGGTTTCCTACTGGTCTTAGGATAAAGGCTCAAACCTTCACATGGCCTATTGCCCCTGTATGGTATAATTTCTGCCTCTTTCTCAAGCCTTATCCTGAGACACTCTCCTTGTTGCCCACCGTGTTCTACCTTAAAGTGTCCTGCATATCACAGGGTCTCTCTCTGTTTTGTTTTGTTTTGTTTTGTTTCTCTTCTTGGAAGGTTCTCTCTTCCACCCAACAAATTTCCCCTTGTGAATCCATACTTACCATTCATATCTTAGCTCCAGTTTATGTTCTCATGAAAATGTTCCCTGACCACACAGTCTAGGTCACATCCCTTTGTTATAACTTTAATAGTATCCTGCTTCTGTCCTTCACAGCTCTTACCTCTATACTTTTGCATGCGTTTCTGTGATTATTCAAACAATGATCCTCCATTAGACCATAAGCTACATGGCAGCTAAGACTTTGCTTGCTTTAGCTCCTCACTATAACCCAAGACCTAGCTCAATACCTGGCTTCTATCAGGTGTGCACTAAATGAGTTAAATGAATGAACAGGATCTTATTAGTGATGCCTTTCTGTGCATGATGCTTTCCACTGCTCATTCACCACACATGGTCTCCATCCTCTCCCACACTCTCACTGCCCATGCTCTGATTACTCCTTCATAACATTTTCTTATAAAAATTGTGAATGTTAACAATAGATACAGAATTGAATTTTGATACATTATCAGTAGGTTTATCAGGAGACTAGAAATGACTTTTTCAATATTAATATACAAAATGAAAGCTTTAAAACAAACATGGGAAAGTCACTGAAAAAAAAGACCCAGTTGCCATATATCCATTGCAAAGCACATTAATGGAAACTTATGAAAGATTAACCTCTCTCAAGTATGTACAAATACAGACTTTGTCAGTCCCTTGATATTATAATTTTACTAGGCATAAGCATTGACTAATTCAATCAGCAATTTACCCAATTAAGATTTTTAAAACTATTTTCTCCTTGAAAATATATTTAAAATTTAAGAATCAGTCTCATTATGTATTGAGTTTACCATCTTCTAGAAATCTAGGAAATATGGTGTCTAATGTATCTAGCATTTTTTAGAACTTTATTACATCTTATTCTTATATAAGTGATGAGGGAAAGACAAAGTAACACATGCATAGCCAATAATGTTTATCTGTAAGCTACCAACATGAATTCTTTCACAATGCATTTATATTCTCATGCATCAAAAAAGTTAGTGTTTCTCTTTTAAAAATAATTTCAAAACATTAGTTTGAGTGTCTTATATTTTGTTAACTGATAAATCAGCTGGCACTAAAGGGCATGGAAAAAAGCAGAGGCACTCAATTTGCAGTCTCCATTCAATATTCCCTCTGCTGTTAGCAATATATATACCAACATTTCTTTGGTTAAATGTAAAGTGTTTTACTTGTTTCTATTCCACTGAGAATTGAAATAAAATTGGCTTACCACAAGTAACTGACATTTGAAGAATAAATCAGGAGGAATTTTCTAAAAACTTATTTGTATCTCAGAATGGATACCTTCTGGGACTCCGACAGAATAGTAAATGTTTCAGTTTAGGCTCAGAGAAATTTGCCTATGGCTAGCATGAGAAGAAAGAGATTTGAACAGCCCTTTATAAAACTGTGAGAGACATGCAACTTCTTCCACACATTTGGTCGTTATTTGTGTGCCTAATAAACACATTTATTATAAAAGCCACTGGAATTTGGCAAAAGTCTCTTCTTTTTTTCGACTAGTAGACATCAGTACGCATCTGCCAACGTTATTCTCAAAGTTTTTGGTTCTGTTTTAAAATTCTTATATTCTATGATTAGGAGTGTATGATATGTACTATAAAGCAACACTGGGCTTAAATTTACACAAATCTATCAGTTATTAATGGACAATTATTATTTTAAAATATGCTTAATTAGGTTAATTAAAAATTTATTTTGATTATAAATTTTATTAAATAAAAATGTGAGTTAGAGTCTTTGATAGGAAGTACAAGATCTGTACAATTATCTTACATGCAACATCTAAGAATTAAAAGATACTCTGAAGCTATATTATGCAAAATTATTCCAATAAACTTGAAAACGTAGAGCAGATAAATACTTATAAAAATAAAATTTGCCATATTGACTCAGGAAAAAGCAGAAAACCTTAATAATCTGGCAATAAAAAAAATTAGAGATATTAAATTCATAGTTTAAAATTCTCTCCCTCACCCTCCCCTGATAAACACACACATACACACACACGTATATACATGCAAGTCTGACATAAAAGCATAGATATTTCCCTATTTCCACATTCTCCCCAACACTCAAAAAGGAAAACATTCTCCCTTCATGAAGTTTTCACTATTTAGACAGTTAAATTAAAGATAATCCAAGTTAGGAAAGCTATAGGCCTAGCACACTCATGAACACAGGTGCAAAATTCCTAAACACTACCAAATTAATCTGCATAATGTACAAAGTGGATAAAGGTATGACCAATCTGAGTTTAATTCAAAAGCAGAAAGTAGTTAACCTCCAGATTAACATGTTAAAAGATAAAACTGGGGGGAAGGTGTATAGCTTAGTGGTAGAGCACATGCTTAGCATGCATGAGGTCCTGGGTTCAATCCCCAGTACCTCCATTAAAAAAGATAAAATTATATGATACCACTAATTCTATAAAATAAATTCCACTATATATGAAACTTGATATACAGGACAGAATAAAATGAACATCACAGACCAGTGGTAAAAAGCTATGTTAGTCAGAAAATTTTGAGGGGGCAATTGTGTGTATGTGTGTGTTGTGTATAGTATCACAACCTTGTGCACACATCAAAATTCAGAAATCAATAATGAATAGATTAAAACTGTATATAAATCCGCATGAAAATATCTTTATGCCTTTGGGGTAGAAAAGGGTATATTAAATACAAATCATAGAAAAAAGACTATAAATTCCACAAGTTTAAAATAAACATGATAAAGAGAGGAAAAAGACAAATGGTAAACTAATGTATCTTCATTACATACTGACACAGGATTAGTTCCCATGATGTAAAGAACTCCTAAAATCAATAAGAAACAAATAATCGTACAAAGAATTGGGCAAAAAGTATGAACAGGCCTATCACATTGAGAAATCACACTAGTGTATCAACATACGAACAGCTGCTCAACTTCATTACTGATAAGTAACAGTAAATGAAAGTTCAAACTATACGAAAATAATACTTTATAGCTACTCAATTGACAAAATTAAGAAGTCTGATGATCCTAGAGATGGCAAAGACATAAAGCAAAAGAAGTCTCACCCGATACTGATGAAAATGCAAATTGGTACATTCACTTTGGGAAAGTTTGGTGGGACCTACAAAGACAAACATGCATATAACTCTTGGACAAGCAATTCTATTCTTACGCATATTTATGGACAGTGTGAACAACTGGATTGTAGTCTTTCCCTCAGCAACAGGGATGGGGGAGGTTTTGACCCTTATTCAAATTCTCTGAAACACTAACACAAAAAAATATATAAAAGTGTATAAGGTTCAAGGTGAAAAAGAATTCTGATGAACGTGCTACGTACTAAGCTAAAAAGCACATGGTCATTAAGATTGGACAACTGACATGTAGCTGTACAAAAGGATGAGACAGTCACATATCCCTTAGGGGGCCCCATGACTATCAAGGTATAAATGATGAAAGGACTCTAAATCTGATGGCTATCATTATCTTAAATGATCCACATACATTCAGCTTCCTCTTCTCTGACTACATGTTCCCTGAATACAAAGTGATTAGTAGCATGGGAAGCAACTTCTGAAAGTCATGGGACCACTACTATCCTGTTGCTGTATATGCTTTGTTGGCTGCCCTTATCCTTCTAAAATCTACATAACCTTGATGCTGGCTGAAACTTACTGGGTTTCATACTTTACTTGTCAATCTAAATCCAAAATTATTATTGTTTGGGCAAAATGAGTGTTATACTTTACAGAAACTCATATGTATACTAAGACACAGGTACAAAAATATTTTTAGTATCATTGTTTATAACATCAAAATAAAAATGGAAAAAACAGATGCCCATCAGTAGCAGAAAGAATAAATTATGTAGTATTTGCAGTCTATGGATTTTATACAGTAGTTAAAATGAATGGGATATCATTACATGTATCAAAATTGATGAATCTCAAGTCTATAATAGTAAATGAAAGAAGCACAGCATAAAGGACTGCAAACTGTAAGAATACATTCATATTAAGCCCAAAATCAAGCAAAGCTAAATGACTTGTTGTATGAGAATTTGATTATTGATGATGTCTTCACTTGACTTCATGAGAAAATAGACTCGGATGAGAACACATGCAGAAGTTCACAAGAAAGTCATTTCAGAAACAAAACTTGTAACGGACTAAGGGAAGCATGACTAGGGAAAAGGAGAAGTTGACCTGTGATGCAGTTGGGGAAAAAAGCATCTATCAATTTTACAGGGAGCTCTGGAGTTGGGGTGGCCATGTTGAGTGGACCTGAACTGAAGCAGGTGGATTAAGCCTTTGTACCCTACATGGAATAGTTTGGACACTGGATGCAGGCTTCCCTTTGGGTAAAAACTTGTGTGAGGCAGCTTCCGTCAGCCAATGGTATTTCCCTGAAAACCACATAGCTGTAAGCTATCAGCAGCTGACCTTCCCCGCAGCTGGAAGAATTAGTGCCTAAGTCCTGAAGAGGGATCTGGCAGACACATCAAAGCATTCACTAAATTACAGGATACCCCTTGTACCACTCAAGCCCATTTGCTTTGTTTATCCCAACTGGAAACCCCATCTCTGAGACTCTGCTCCCTCTCTTTTCTCGGGAAACTTAAGACAACACTTAGTGAGATGAAATATAGTCCTTGTTACTTAAGAGGACCCAAAGCTACAACTTGTACTTACTGTCTTTCTCCTCTACGCCCACTGTAGATCTCCCTTATCCTCAGCCAGCACCACTGCTGGTCTAGGTGACATGCGTGGTGGAGTGACTCCGACTCTTATCCCAAAAGAGTCTGAGATTCTTTTCATAATGCCCTTCTCAGGCTGTGGCTGGCCCACTTTTTCATTTACCATCAAAACTAGACAGGAGAGTGTGAGAAGAGCCTTCCAGTGGATCAACTGGGTGCCACGTGTGTTCCTTGCCTATGTCATATAAGAAGTCTTACATCTACCTATTGCAGACACCGCATCAAATAATGATTGTTGATTTAGGCGATACACTACATTCTTGAGGATGGAGACCCACCTTTGCAGGTATCATCTATAAGACAATACCTTACTGCCCCTTTGAAGGTGGTACCATCACTCTATCAGATTGGCTGTATACAAAGGACCACTGGATCACGTGGTTACCTGCCCACTGTTACACATTCTTTGTAATCCCTTACTCCAAGGAGATATGTGGAATCACACATCAGTGAATCAAACACTTTGTGAGGTCTTATATGATGGGAGGTGACATTATAGGAAAGATAAACACATATGCAAAACATATGTCAACTCCAGTATACATAAATCCTGCCCCTTCTAGTATGTTCTAATATAATCACTTGCCACAAAGTGGCCTGTTGATTTCCTTGAGGGATGGTACTATGTCAGAGTCTCAATACTGTAATTTCTCTTGTTGCTAGGTTGTACATTAATAAACACAAGAAATTAGCTCGCCCTTGTTGAGTGTGATCCCATACTGTTGACCCTAAGCTTATCCTCCACACCACCTCCATAGCTACTCCACTCTTGAGCCCACTGTACCAGCATTGGGGAATACTGATGATGACAGAGGATGGCTAATGTCAACCGATAAGTAATTTTGTCTGCTTATTTGTCTAGTCCTTATATATGGATACTCTCTGCTGGGCATTAATGTATGACACCAAAATCTTTACACTTTGTACACATTCCCACAGATCCATTTACAGGCTCCTTTCCTAGTCCTCCATGTCCCAAATTTTTCCTTTTTTTTCCTCCTAGGTTATTAACCAATGATTCAAATCATTTGCTCATAAGTCCATGAATATTTTTGTTTTAAATCTCAGGTTACTTCTCTTTCTCCACAAAGTGAATTACCCAATTCTCTAACCAAAGCTCTGCTCAGTGATAATTTCTCATCAGCACTGTCTTCCAGTCCACCTGTGAATGGGACTGAAGCTGAGCAGCAATCCATTTTCCAGTTTGCATACATTTATGAACCAGGCTTGGCCTTTTTCTGCTTTCACCTGCTGGTAATAAGGAACTTTTCACCCTTGTGCTGTCATAGGCAGGAACTGAGGAAGAAGCATTTGTGCAAAGGTGATGATGATACGGGTGTCTGGGCCATGAGTTCATTCAGCTTCCTTGTGTGTTTCGGTCCTGTTTGTGCAAAATCTCTAATGTATCACTTCCAACTTAAAATCAATTGCTTCTGGTCCTCATTACTGTGTGGGTCTGAGAGTACTCCAGCTCATGTTGGACAGTTCAGGCTGCATGATTACTTGATACTCTACAATCAAATGCTCCATCTCTACCAGGACCCACTAGCATTCAAGGAGATATTTTTCTAATTGTTTATACTTTTCTGATGCAGATGGCATGATATCATTCCAGATCCCTAGGGGTCTACATTGTGATTCTCTTGCTGGGACTTGCCATAAAGTCCACAAGGTAACCTTTCTCACCAAGGATACCTCCAATACTACAAAGGTCATATGGTGCAAGGAGCAGGGCTTGTTGCCCCAGAGCCTGGATATACTGTGGAACAGAATTTCTCTAAGAAGAGAAAGAGATACCAGGGGTGAGCACACACAGAGGAAAAGCCATCTGAGGACACAATAAAAGGCAGCCCTCTGCAAGTGAGGAAGAACAGTGTCACCAGAAACTAACCCTGCTGGCATCTCCATCCTGGTCTTCCAGCCCCCAGAACTGTGAAAACATAAATTTCTGTTGTCACCTAGAAGGTGGTAATTTGTTATGGCCACAAGCAGACAGACACTATTTCCATCTCACATAAATGCAGACTACTTTGATTCTCTTCCCTGACAGTGATGAAAAAGGATACATTCACCAAATCAATGACTACATATCACGTATCTGAGGCAGTGTTGATCTACGGTAGCAAAAATACCAGCCCAGCAGCTGCAACAGGTGCTACGAAACACCACACAGAGGAGAGCAGCTGCTCTGGAGCTTACGGTGGTCTTTGTTATCCGCCATGATCTGCCAGGTTGTTGTAGGAATCAGAGTGGTGAGTTAAACGAGGTATGATGATCATCACCACCCCTCTATGTCTTAATAGGTGGCACAAATCTTTGCCGGTCTCCCAAGAATGCAATATACTTTTAATCTGCTATTTGGCCAAAGAGGGTGAGGGCTAGGATACAAAAGCTTCCTCTTGGCCTTTCCCACTATCATAGCTCTAACCCCACACATAAGCCAAGGACCCAATATGAGGGTTCTGACGACCACCAAGTTATACATTGGGAGCTACACACTCCGAGAATTAGGACATAAACATGAGATGGGTTCATATACCTAGTAGACACATTGAGAGTCAGCTATAGGCCACAACTCTACTTATTACTGACCTACATTTGTCCCCCCTCCAGCAGGGGACCCATTATAATGCCTTAGATCCCTGGAAATCAATGTGTATTCAGATCCTGTGTCCAACAGTCCTCAAAGTGTCTTATTTTCTCCTTTCCCCAGTGTACACTGTCCTGAGTAAATGGCTATGGATGCCAGGTGGAAGAACTGGGAGAATTATTTCCGTATATGCTTGTCATGGGTTGCAGATTCCTACCATGTGGGACTCAGCTTCTTCAGTCAGTGGATTCTGCGTGTGAGATCCAACTCAAGTCTGAAAACTGGCAAGAGCTTGTGCCTTTTTATTAAGGTAGGTTTTCAACCTCCTGATCACCTACCCTTGATTTCTCTTGGTTATATAAGTTGAGCACCACTCTTATTGGCTGTTCAGCAACCTTGCCTCTAGGAACACTGTGCTCTTCGCAGGTTGTCCTGTTTTGTTTACTACTCCAACCTTGCTACACATCACAATAATTGCCCCAGTTTCTTTCCGGTAGTTAAATGCTTGTTATCTCTGCTAGTATCAGAAAGCCCGGTTCTGCAACATCATCTTCACCATCAGCCCTGGCCTCTAGAGATTATTTCCCAAAACTCTCAATAATTCTGTCACGCCCATCACAAGCACATTATTACTTTGATAAATAGGCTGTGCTTTAAGCTCTCCTTTGGAACATAGTTGGCTGGTGAGTTTTCCCACCTTACGTAAGTCCATCCCTTCTACGTGCCCTCTTCCATAAGTCTTTTGGTCCCTTCCTCTACCATCTGCCGTTGCACTCTGGTATTTCTACTTCACTGAGTGTAGGTCATCACTAAGGGCTTCCAAAAGAGCCTCACATCCTCCTGGGCTTCTTGCCAGGATGTTATTTCCTCTATCACAAGTAAGTGCTTTCATACTGATAAACTCTTCATATCCTGCTTTACAGCCTACCTGCAATGATTCAGTGTACTCAGGGCTCAGTCCCACCAGTACTTTCCTGGCCCCTTCCTGTACATGCTGTCTTGTCGCATATGGTTTCTTTTCTCCCTTGGCAGGCCCAGCACTTCATGGAGAGGAACACACGTGTGAGCTGTCATCAGCTGACACTCCTGGCAGCACATGGACTAAATGCCTTTGTCCTGAAAGTTTGATTTGGGTGGCACACCACAGCATCCACTACACTGCTAAAACTGCTTAGGAAATAAAGCAAAAGAAGGACCGACACAAAATTCAGAATATTGGTTCCCTCAGTGTGGAAGGAAGGAAAATATGACTAGGAGGGGCCCAATGGGGTCCTCAAAGTTATTGATAATGTTTTGTTTCTTGACCCATGTGAGGAGAAAACAAATGTTTATTTTATTATTCTTTAAACAGGTAATACATTGTATCCAGTCTTTTGTACATATTATATGAACCACAATAAAAAGTAAACAGAATTATTCCTGGCATTAAATCTAGTAAAAATAAGCATTTTGAGTCACCCAAAGCAATGCATTTCTTCCTTTAGAACAAAAATGGTAAGAATGTTTTGTATGAATATGTGACTATGATGAGAAATTGTTGCTTTTGAGGGTATGAAGAGTTAAATGCTTTCCTTCAATTGTACAAGAACTGAAGATGCATTCAGATGAGCATTCTGACATGCTTAGTCCATAATCTACTTCATCACAGCAATAGCAATCCCTTCTTTCCAGTCACTGAGGCCAAAAACCTTGGAGGAGATAGACCTGACTCCTCCCCTTCTCACACTCCATATTCCTTCTGCCAGCCAGTCCTATGTGTAAAGACTAGTATATTCTGAATACTACCATCCACCTCTAAGCCACCATCATCCCTTGCCTAGATAAGCCAATACATTTTCCTGCTTGAATTATGAAAGAAAAAAAATCACTGAAAATTATTTTAAAAGACAAATAAGACTTTACTCAAGACTACCATAGTAGGGAAGAATACTGAACTCAACTTCAACACCGCTGAAACAGAAGGCAGAAGGATTTTTAAGCACTAGAATGAGCTGGCAGAAAAGTGGAAAACCTTAGGGGGCAGGCTGTCAGTGTGATTAGGTCATCGTGTTTGCTAATTGCTGCTAAGCCAGTTAGGCTCGTACCCTCCCACAGAGACTGGGAGATAAGGACACCATCTTCTTCATGATTAAATTTCAAAGAGATGGCCCCCAGATCCTTGAGAAAGACATTCCTGGGCTGTAAAACTAGCAAAAGGCTGGGAAAAGATTTACATCTCAAAGGGTCAGAGAGAGAACTGGCAACTGCAAATTTTCTAAAGTAAATGCTCTAAGAAAAGGGAGGTGAGGCATCTATAATCAGGTTAACAATCTGCCAAAGTTTAGTCAAGCTTTGCCTTGTCTTGGTCACCACTCTTATACCCACAAGCTCTTCTCAACACAGGAACTTGACTAATCCTTTAAAATACAACTTAAAACATGTTACTCCTCTGCTCAAATACTCCAGTGGTGTTCTCTTTGCCTGGAACGCTTCTCCTCTAGATTTCCGTGTGGCTGACTTCCTCACTTTTTCCTCTCTTACTTTAATACAACAATCATTCTCTTCCTCTCCCCTCCACCCTCCATTACACTCTCTTGGATTCCCAACTGCCTTTTCCTCGCTCTGTTTCCTTCTTTACCTGAGCGCTTAGCACCTTCTAAAATACAATACAATTTATACACTATCTTTATTGTTTACTGTTTGTCTTTGCTCACTGGAATGTTAGCTGCGTAAGGGTGGAGGTCTTTTTTTGTTTTTTGATATATCTTCTGTCTTGAATCAGTGCCTGGCACATGGTATGCGCCAAATAAATGTTTGTTGAGTGAATAATTGCTGATCCATACCTCAGAGGGCAAAAAAAGCTAACATAATTCCTTTGAAATACAGCATCACAAAATGTGTTATCTATCATTCAGGAGCTGAATATAGTTCTCCATAAGAAATTAAATTCAATTAGCAGCAACTGGGTATACAAGTAGTGCATGTCATGATGCCAGGAGCTTATGTTTAATGTGATATGAATAAGAAAACCAGAGTTACTGTTACAAGGAGATACTAGAATTTACAAATGATAGCCTAAAGGTAGCTAGCTCCTACCCAATAGCCTTGTGGACACAGATTTCTGTGGTTTTGCTTGTTTGTTTTTGCTTTTCACTAAATTCTGGTCATCCTACTTTCCCCTAAGACTGTGTTCAACCTGATGAAAGGAAATATGGTGTTTATTTTTCAATTAATTAATGTAAAACCACCTGATCCTTAGAAAAATTAGAGAATTGGGGAAGAATTTTCCTGATGGGCTATCTTACTAAATTAAACACGTTGGCAAATTATTCTACTTCACACTTAGCTAAGCAAGTCCTAAAGCTAACAGCAATCTTTCCTGTGAGATCTAGGACAATTCAAATGAGAAGCCAAAGAACACTTTTATTTAAGAACGTAAATTTACCTTCTCACGAATTTAGCCATTTCAAATTCAGCTCAAATCATAAATAATGTGTAGGGGTTTTATGCCTCCTGAAAATACCAGGATCCTTAGGAAAAGCTATAAATATATCTTAATTCTAAAGTATAGACCTTTGCTCTTTTGAGGCAAGGTCTCTAATTAGTTGCATTTTAAAGAATTAAGAGAAGTATGTGTACTAATACATACTCAGGGTTTCATCATTATCGTCAAATTCATTTCACAAGTGTTCCAAGTCGCACTTTTAACCTGGGCCTCCAGAGATGATAAAGACCTTACCAAATTCATATCACAGTTTCTCATCTAAATGACCTTCTTTTTGAAATGACAGAAGGGCAAAGGTTCTTTCCGGGTGATTATAGGCATATAATATTATTTTTGCAGGGCAAAATGATTTTAATTACAAAGGCATAATGTTATCATTACACATGACAGTGATAGCTAATAGAATCCCTACATAGCAATGTGAACTTAAATATGTCTTCATTATTCTAAAAGTCTAGGTGACATATCTGCTTTAGTTTATGTTGTGTCTCTCACAAATGCAATCACCAACCCCAAATCATAAGCTAAGATCTTTAATAACAGCAATCATAACATCTGACTGGCTCTGAAGATCCTGTGATTGAATTTTTGCTAAGAGCTGAAAATCATGTTGGAGTATTGCACTTTGGTGAAATTAAAAACTTAAAATATTAAAATTATCAGGAGGCATTTAAGATCCCAAAAGACCAGTGTTTGTGGCATGTACATTGAGCTTGGCAGAAATAGGAGTTGTCACAAGGGTACCTGGGCCTGTCGCATCGACTTTCCCTTGGAAATTACATTTCTATCTTCCTTTGGCACTTAAAAATCTTCAAAATGTTCAATGACTTAATTTAATGAATGCAATATTAGAAATGGAATATACTGAAAAAAATGGAGAGGAACTCTGCTCTCCTTTCCCAATATGATTAATATTTTATTTTTAAGAAAAGCAAATTAAAGAAAAATCCCCAACCTAAGGTCAGCAGTGCCTGTTTAAGGGAACTATCTTATTCTATTCTCTTCAATGCACTGTCTTTTTCCGAATATTAATGGGGGAAAGAGTGACAAGAATGACTTAGACGTACATGTCAGGAGAAAGGGTCAGCTCTTGGCAGTAGGATGTTAATTCACATCCATTAATGAAATTTATCCTCCTTACTGTCTCTCTTCTCTCATGCACTCTCTCTCTCCCTCTTTTAAACAAAAAAGTCTTTTTCTGTCTTTCTTTTTTTTTCTATTTTGAAAGAGAGAGAACATCCTGGACTTTTCACAGAAGCTGAGAAGGGCCACGGGGGCAGGCCAAGGTAAGAGACTGACAATCTTCAGGTGATTAAGGAGACTCAAAGGCTAGGTAGACCTACAAAATGAATAACTATGGACCCAGAACCATGCCATAAGGCTCGATGGCTTGTGATTTGCAAGTTGATAAGACAAGAAGATTAATAATGCTGCATGATAATGGCTGCTCCCTCTCAGCTGGGGAGATGGTAATGATCTGATATTGCTGTAGGAGCAGTTCAGCCTGCTGCAGAGAGGGGGGTGCAAATTCACTCATCCCAATTGGCCCTGAGGATATAGAGATTTTGAAAAATGGGAATGCAGTTACAATTTTAATTAGATATAAAGTTTTTAATAATTTTGCTGAAATGAGGACTTCAAAGAACATATTTTGCAGCATTCAGGCCCATAACTCCTGAGTGACAGTTTTGGTTAATTTGCAAGTTTTCAGATCAAACTTTGCCCCTGGCTCCATGCTGAGGGTAAAGTAAAATGTCAATTTCTTTCCTCAGTGATCTCAAGCATCTTATTTAGGCAGGTGTGCTGAATTCTCTTATTCTGTAGACGTTAGCCGAACAAAACTACTCATTAAAATATATGCTTAGGAAAAAAAAATTAGCGGCATAAATAAAATCAGTAGTAATAAAGAGAATCAATCAGCAAGAAAAATGTACAGCAATATACAACATAAAATTTTAAAGAAGAATCAGGGTAATATTATATATAAAAGGTGATTAAATGTTAGCATATGATTATGCTGTCATTGCATATTATTATCAAAGAATGTTTAATTTATACCCTGTTTAAAATTAGAGGTAGCTGTGCAAAAAGATTTTTTTTTCTCCTTCGGATCGTATTTTTCTTTTTCCTGCTGAATCCACATATAGATTTGTGAGTCAGATTTGTGGTCCCGAATTAATTACATTAGATGTCTGAAGTACATTAGTCCTTTGGCAGTCTACAAGGTAGTAATAATAGGGAATGATGTTGTCAGTCAATTTAAAAGCATCACTCCGCTTCTGCCATCTCCATTTTACTTTCCCCTTCTTCCTATAGTTTGGGGGAACAGCCTGCCAAAAGACTCCTTTAACAAGCACCTCCTTGAACAGCTCTTTAAAACAAAAAGTGAAATTAAAAAAAAAGCAAATAAGGCAAATTGATCGAAATAAATTGCATGTCATCTTATATTAAATTGATTACTGAGTTTTCCGAGGCTCAATTTATGATCCATTTATACTTCATAAAAATCTGTATGTGTGTTTGTGCTGTTGCGTTGGAACACTTAAGATTTTTTTCCCCACTGAAACCTGATATCCATGAACTCTGTCTCATGTATCTACCAATAAGCAATGAGGCTTGGAGCCCTTAAATGATGAAAGTTGACTAACCAAGCCAGCCAGAGCATTTGCAAGCAGAAGTTTGATGAGTTTCTATCATTTGAGTTGATCCTTTCAAAAGCAGGCTGAAATTAATTAAGAAACTGAGCTTCCCACATGATTTAATCCGATCTGGGCTCACAGTGGAAAAATAGGGAAACAGTGCTCAAGTGTAAAAGATCGACAAGAAAACAAAACAAAAAAAATTTGCAAGAATCACTGTTGTCTTCCACGTTAAATCAATACAGTACATTGTTATTCTGTCCTTTTATCGAAATGCTACTCTCTCAGAAAAAGCATCTCAGCACAGCAGTACAGCGCTGCCAGCTCCTTCACGATGGATTTTTTTCTGGTGTTAAATATGATACTATTTGAAGCAACTCAGCACCCTCTCAAACGTGTCCCTAGGGATTCCAACTTCAAAGAGATTGTCTACACTAGCACGCAACAGCAGAATCTGCAAACTACAGTTTGGTAAATTGGCTAAATCCTGCCACTGCAGTAGATCTACTCAAGGACTGAGATCTTCAGATGGCTCTAGTCAGCTTTAACGAAGTAGCTGAGGATGGATAAACAACAGTCCAACAGTTATCATTATTTTTAAAAATAGTAAATGCAGGAAGAACAAGTAACACATGGATATTCATTTGTTTAAAATACACAACTTATTACTGAAGGCAAAACAGTCCTATGAAGTCCTATGGCTTAAAAATACAGACAGTTCTAGTAAGATTACGAGAACAACACATTTCAAGCAGAGAAAGTTCAAGAACACCTGTGTGTGATAAAATGCAAACTAAACTGAAAGCAGGAAACTGAGCAAACATTGTCCAGTTAGCATTTGATGCTGGACATACAAAAATCTTTTGGAGGGAAATTAACCTGGTATTGGAAATAGTAGTGATACACACTAAATTGTCCAAATGGCATTTTAACTTAGTTGTGTTGCTCTCAACAGACAAAATTTGCAGACCATGACTACAAAGGATTTGTGTCTAACTCCATTCACAGATGCCTTGGAAGCTAAAGGAAAGAATGAGAGGAAAAAAATGTTTAAATGCCTATTTGGCAAAGCAGCAATGAATTAATTCATTTCTGGCCAAATCTATGTCTGAGCTGGGAAAAGTGGTAGCATGCAGACTTCTGGGGATAACCTTATAGAAGGAGGAATCAACAGGTTAAAGAAACATGGGTTTTCTAACTCCCGTTTTATTGGTTTTTTTACGATGAAAATGAAGTCTGAGATTTTTGTTATGGTTGCTGTTATATGACTTGTATTTCCTTTCCGTTATGTTCAAGTATATTTATTTTTACATTTGAAAAGGATGTGGAATTATACTGAGGACAACCAAATAAAATAAAAGGTTACAATTTCATGGTATGTTGAGTTCTGGTGAATTTGAGTTGTTTTGCATTAAGATTCAGGTTTAGATGTATTAGACTAACAGTTAACCATGCTTGGATTCTTGCCCATTTTGTCAAAAGGCAGAATTCAAATAAGAAAGTAAGTGTTCATAAATTGTGTTCAAATGGGACCAAATGTGCACCCAGAATATGATTAAAAAGGGCCTTTTGTGATGATACATAGACACAGAAAAAAATTACTACTGCATGTCCATGTGTTTTATTGGGTGAAATTCTGTAAGGTGAGTTTCATAAAACAAATTTCCAGCCTGTTTGTTCAGCTGGTTTGCCCATCACATTCAACATTTCTCACTGTGCTAGCACCTACCTATTCTAACTTTTACTTCTGGTGCAAGTACTAAGACAATACAGTATATTTTCCATCTATCTAGGCACTCCTAAAGCTGTATAAGGAAAATGTGGGTTAACATTAATTTCTTTGATCAGTTACTCATTTTTCATTGTTAATACATCTTTTAAAAACTTCATTCATTAATCACATGTCTAGACATCATTATGCAGCTAGGTCCATCTTAACGTAACTGTTAAGTTATACAAAAAAAATTACAAGAAAAAGAGGAGTGGAGTATTTAGTATCCATCCTTTAAAGCTCAACTTAAATATATTTTATTTCAAGTCTTCAACTCAATTCTCCTCAAAAGAAGTAAACTATCCCCCACCCCCCGCCCGAGAAGTTCAATAGTCTTTGTCAAAATTTTTAATCTGAGCCCTTGATGACAGGTTCCTTGAAGAAAGGGACTCTGATTTATTGTCATATCCCTCCGTAGTGCCTCACATAGGGAGGAACTTGCTCAATAAATACTTATTAAATATTCTTCAGTGAGTAAATGACACAAAATTGTTTTGATGAAATGTCTGTCTAGCAATACATATTCATTCCATGTAACAATGTATAAATGAACTCCAAATAATATCATGCCACAAAAGATAGACGTTGGCTGATGAATCCAAATTTTCAACATTAGCTCCTAACACGTGGAACATAACTCACTAGGCAGGCATATAACACATGCCTATGAAAAGTTCGCTGGAGAGCTTAACAGGGGAGGGCTCCTCTTGGCCATCCAAAAGTGAGGCAGCACACTGGAGCTCAGGGGTCAGGGTCAGACTGCAGAAATGTCTTGTTTCAGCCTGCAGAGTTTTGAAAAGCATCATGCTGCCAATATTACAAAAATGTGTGGGTTCACTATATAAATTTTCATTTCCAGGTTGTCTTGAAAAAGTGAGGGAACTGGCTACCCTGGGCTCACATCTCTGCATGGCAACATTTGTTGGAAATAAAACACTGCTGGCCCTTCGGTTGGGACACATGCAGTCCTGTGCACCAAGATCCACAGATCTTCGTGGGCTTTGTTTAGCTGCCTCACTGCTGTAGTCGTTTGACTTGCTAACACTTTTTCTAAGGTTTTCAAAAATTATTTATAAAAAAGAATTCATCAGGTACTAACCCTAATTACCAGCTTTGGTTGGTTGAATATTGGACCCCCAAGATGTCCAAGTCCTAATCTCAGAACCTATGAATGTTACCTGATAAAAGGGGCTTTGTAGACCTGGTATGAGGAGACTAGCCTAGATTATCCAGGTGGGCTCAATCTAATCACATGACTCTTTAAAAATGGAAGAGGAAGGCAGAAAAGTAAACCAGAGAAATGCAAGTTGAGATAGACCCAACCTACCATTGCTGGCTTTGAAGATGGAGGAAGGAGGGTTATGAGATGAGGAACGCAGGCAGTCTCTAGAAGCTAGGAAAACCCAGGAAACAGATTGTCTCCTAGAACCTCCAGAAGGAATGCAGTTCTGTCAACACCTTGATTTTAGCTCACAAAGATCCATTTCCAGCTTCTGACCTCCAGATTATAAAATGAGAAATTTGTGCTACCACTAAGTTTGTGGTAATTTGTTACAGCAGCAAAAGAAAACTAATACAGTATCTTGCATATAATGTAAATCACTGTTCAAGGCTATTGAAGCAGTACTTATAGTAATTTATAAAGATGTTGATATAGTGGCTATAAATTAAATAGTGACGAGTCAAGTAGGCAAATATAACATATAACTGAATTTAATTGCTAAAAACAAGTCCTAATTCTACCTAATATGAAATTTTTAATCTAGTCACTTCTGTGTATAAGCAAATTTTTCTTTATTCTGAAAATTTAGGTTAAATATACAGCCATATTTATGTATTTTTTTATTCAACAAATAGTTATTTAGAGCTCATTATGTGCTCTTGTTCTAGGCACTGGGGATAAAAGGTTTGATAAGAGTCAAAGCTTCTGACTTCTTAGAGCTAGTATTATACTTGGGAATACAGAAAATATACATATAGAAACAAATGAATTATTAATAAAAAGTTATGCTAAATGTGAGAAGGGAAAATAAAGCCAAGAAAGGGAAAGAGAATAATGCAAGTTCCTATTTTAGATAGCTGTGGTATAATTCAAAAATATATCTGGTCTTTGCCCCTGGTTCCTAGCACAGAGCTCCTAAAACCCTCGGAATTTCCTGAGAGACTGGAATGTCTTTCATTATTCACCTTGAGCAACTGTCAGTCATACTTGACTTTATACCAATAAGGGAACTTAGGATGGGGTCCCTAGGTAGCCTCAGGCTGTGGTTGGTCACCAGAAATACCAAGTGATTAGAGAATTGGAACTTTCAGCCCCACCACCTACCTTCAGGATGGGGAAGGGGAGCTGGAGAATGGGCTCTATTAAAACTCTTGAACAAAGAAGTTCAAAGACATTTCAGGTTGGGGAACATAACCACACTCTAGGAGGGTTCCACACCCAAATCCCATGGGAACAGGAGTTCCTGTGTTTTGGATTCTTCTGGACCTTGCCCTTTGCATCTCTTCATCTGGCTGTTCATTTGTAGCCTTTATAATAAACCAGTACACCTCAGTGTTTTCCTGAGAACTGTCAACTGTTAATCTAAGCAGGAGGTCATGGGAAACTCCAGTTTACAGCTGGTCTGTCAGAAGGATAGGTGGCCTGGGATTGCAACTGGCATCTGAAGTGAAAGGCAGTCTTGTGGGATTGAGCCCTTCCACCTGTGGGTTCTTTTCTACGGGTATTAAGACTCTGGACTGACTCTGGATAGTTTGTGTCAGAATTGAATTGTTGGACATACACCAGTTGGTTTCAGAGAATTGGAAAACTGGTTTTTGGTGTGAGAAAAGACACCACACATTTGGTGTCAGAGAAAAAAGCATCTCAAATAGATTAGTCAGAATTTCTCTCTAAGGAGGTGACATCTGAGGAGAAAATTCTGGGAAGAGCATTTTAAAGATCCTGATTTTGTGTTTTGTAAATGAAGTCCAGTGGAACACTGGAGCCTCAACTCACATGTCTTCATGCCTCCTGCTGACACCTTTCTTCCGTAGGATGGGTTCTCAGCTAATACCCCAGGCCCTGCCCGGCCTTGCCCACCCCAGCTCCCCCAGTGACTCTGAGACCTTCTACTCCAGTATGCATGCTTACTCTACAGCTTCCCTGGGCCATCGCACACCCAGACACCTAGCACGACGCAGACTGGAGGCTGCAATACCCTTGGAAAAGGCAGCAACCCATGAGAATGAGAGATGCCTGGCTTGACTATCCTGTCAGGACTCAGGCACTGCCTCTAATTCCTGCTGCTGCCACCTCTGCTGGCCCTGCGATGGTCTGTACTCAGGCATGACTACTTCCATGTATTCCAAAGACTATGACTTAAAAAAAGCAAATGAAAAAATACCATGACAAGTTGAGAGAGAGCATAAAGAAAAGGAAAAAGCTTTATGTTTTAATACTGAGTGGCATTTTTTTCTACTTTTTGAACAAGGGGCCCTGCATTTTAATTTTGCACTGGCCTTGCAAATTATGTAGCCAATTCTAGTTTGTGTTGAAAAATATTCCTGTTTTGGAAATGTCAAGTTTGAAGTTCCAATTAGGCATTTACTTAGAGAAGTTGAGAAGACAGCTGGATACCCAAGTTTTGGAGATCAGGAGAAAGAGTTATAAATGAGGGAATCATCAGTGTATACATAGTATTTAAATTTTTAAAAAAAGGTATCTGTACATATATACAGTTGAATTCATTATAAATACATATAGAAACCAGGGGGCCACCCACCAGCTCTGTAGGAGATTCTGGGGACTGGGAGAGGTGGCTGGGGCATAATTTAGGGAAGAGAGAGAAGGCAGGAGGAATTTCATATATTAATGGGGGGATCTGCTCCACAGAGCCCCCCAGAGACAGTGGGGCCCTGAGCATCTGGGGTTTCCTGAGTTTCCAGCTCTTGGGGCCACCCAGTTTTGTGGGTTTCAGGGGTTCAGGCCTGACCAGGCCTTGTCAGGTGGATGGGGTGGGAGCCCCAACCCAGGTCTAGAGGTGAGCAGTAGAGGACAGAGTCACAGAGAAGGAGGGCTCCCCCCTCCCCAGGCCCTGCCTGGGCCCCTGGACTCAGAATCTCCTTTCACGTGTCCTGCTCAACCATCTGCTCACTGAAGAGATGTTTAATTCCACAAGACATTAGTATGTGTGAGGGAGAGCTCTATTTTTTGGCCTTGATCTGTCTCAGTTCCTTTCTGATGTACCATGAAGTGGTCCGCATGTCATGGCAGGAAATGCCACGCACTGGTCTTGTCTACTCTGTGCTCTCCAATATAAAGAAGGATTTCTTCTTGTTATTATTTCCAAGCGATGCAAAATCAAACACTTCATCCACCATCCCCCACACTCACACTGTCGAATCTACTCTCTTGATTAATTTTTGAGCTTCTATGATCCTTTGTGGTTTATGGTCTGGATAGAAAAAACCCTTTTTTGCCAGATTATATACCTATATACAGTATCAAATATCCAAATATCTGCAAAGCAACAAGTGATCAAGCTAAATCAGCTCACCCTCTTCGACGACACATGTGGTGTCCAGTACAACACAGCCCCTTCCAGGCCTGGTTAACTCCTTTGTCACCTGACTGGTCCCTGTAGGCACCCAAGGTTGCAAGATCTCTCTAAATCTGTTGTACAATTATTGGTGAAGGAGGATGGTAGGCAGAAAAGAGAAGGGAGTAGGGAATTTAATTTATATTAATACTATTCTGTTGAAACCAACTCATTACATACAGAGAAGATAACATAATTTAACTTATTTGGAATTGGTAGGTAACATTAGTTGCTCTAAATTACTAAGAATACAGGGAACATTCATAGATCTAATAACAAAATCTCATTCAAAATGTTTAAAATTTCATTTCTCCTAGTTTCACATTGGAAAAATGATTTCTACTTTTCAGTGACTCATTTTCTGTTTGATTTTATTGTTCTGAATCTGCCTACAACTTTCGGGGATACAGATTCAGTTAACTAATAGTTCACTTAATTAATTGGTCTTTGTTGGTAAATAGCTCTAGGCTGTTTGTCTTTGGGCTTTAGGATCCCACTGTGGACTAGTGACTCTGGGTCTAATCTTTGGTTTGGCAGCTGGTGTGGGTTGCCGGAAACATGTGCTTATTACCACAGAGATAAGGTGGAGCTGATAAACAGTGTCTTCACATTTCTACTCAAAGGCCTCGTCTGCTTTGGTGGTAGCAGGACCAAGTTACGTTTTGATATTTATATAATCAGATGTAAAAAATCCAACTTAAATGGCATTTACTTCAGTTTGATGCAGTAATATTTGGGCCTGGCACCTTGAACAGTGTTTCTACTGGACTATCCC
The DNA here is from genome assembly GCF_036321535.1 of Camelus dromedarius. Classification (NCBI taxonomy): domain Eukaryota; kingdom Metazoa; phylum Chordata; class Mammalia; order Artiodactyla; family Camelidae; genus Camelus; species Camelus dromedarius. The sequence goes on along the minus strand of NC_087442.1, from coordinate 30,488,543 downwards.
CAGATCTCACTCATCACAGCATTGACCTGATCACAGACACTTTACCTGGGAATATGTGGTTTAGAATGATGAGCTTCTTGGTTATAGTGACTGCTTCTCACACATCTCTCTACTCCACTTTCCCCTATGTATGCATGCTTATTTTTTTATATAGGGAAACAAAGAATTATGAGAAGTAGCCATGTTTCCGTCTTCTAGTCTCATGACTGTTCCTTATGTACACAGAGTTCCTACTTGCTAAGGACATCAATTAGCCTCAGTTTAGAGTTGAACTGAGGACTCTTCCATTTTCTGTTTCTGACAAGGACTTTACGGCTCTTCCAGAATTGTTCAGTGCATGATACTACTAGTAAATCATATGCTTGCTTTAGATATGTATTCCTTAGGACTGCCTCCTTTTTCTCTGAATTTAATACTGCTTTTGCTTTTATGAGGTTTGTTTTATAAAATAAGACACCATTCCATTTAAATTATTTTTAATTTGGATATCCAAAATATGACCAGTTTTTCCAGCAGACTGCTTCAGGAGACAGAAGGGAAAACTTAGGAATGCATATGGGTGGATCCAAATACATTTTTGTGACTGGTTACACATTTTGTGAAACAGCTGGAAAATAGAATGTTGATTGATCCCAGTTACTGTGGTTGTCTGTCCACTGCCAATGAAAATGTAGCAGAAATACACAAATATTTTTAAATCTGCTGCATGGGTGTTTCCTCATTGCCAAAAAAGAAAATAAGCTACACAATTGTTATGTAAACCCTTGTGTTATTCCTACTGCACAAACACTTTGCAGATGTTTCCCTATGAAAACATTCAGAAACATATACTTGGCTGCCTTTGCTTACCCAAAGCTGCTCTGCAATAACTGTTTCTTTCAGGATGTAGCTGATTATTGGGTTTTGCAGGTGAACAAATGAAGGGTGAGAAACACAGAGTTAATGATCTGGAAGGGACTCAGCTTATTGATACTACAATTTCTCTAACTTCTATCACAAATGAACTTCACAAACTCAAAAGAAATAAAAACCCAAAAAGGAGGGAATGGGAGGTCTCTGCAGCCCTGAGATCAGTATGACAGTTTTGGCTACATCCACATGGATCAGTATTCCCGGATGTGGTCTGTAAGACTGTCTCATGACCGCCACCCTCCTCCATTCCAGCAAGAACTCCTGTGCTTTGTGATGCAGTTTGGAAACTGAGAATGAAGTCATGGTAAAGGTAGAGGAAAACATTCCATGTGAGGAGAAATTGAGATTTGGTCATCTCCAATCTCCACCAGCTTCCAGGGAGCTCATGCCTCTCCTTCATCTAAATAGCTACAATCTAGATTGGAAATAAGGCTACATTAACACCTTGAGAAGAGGAAACCATAACAACATAGATGTATTTTTTTTTAAACTTACTACACAACAAAAACATCCATCATCATATGTAAAGAAAAAGAAACTCAAAATTTTTATTCCTCACTTGAATGATAGGGACTCACAAACAAAATATGCTTATAATCCTTCGTGGTTGTGGGTAAGAATGCCACTTTGAATGCATTGTCTTGGACAAAGGCACAATTCAGCTGTTTACAAGTTGTGTGACCTTGCACATTTTAGTTCATCTGTCTAAGCCTCCATGTCTTTATGATGATAAAAATATTAAGAGATAACATTTATTGAGAGCTTACCATGGGCCAGACACTGTTTTATAACTGGCACATGTGATCTCATTTAATTCCCACAAAATTCTGTGAGATAAGTTCTATAGTTATCCCCATTTTACAGATAATAAAACTGAGGCACAAAAATAAGAATTCATATTTATTTAAATACTTAGCAACTCTTATGCTATGTGCTCAACCTTCTTCTAGCTACTTTACAAACACTAATTCATGATATCTCTATTAGGCAGAAGCTACTATTCTAATTTCATTTTATATATGATGAAACTGAGACACAGCAAGATTAAGTAACTTGGCCAAAGTCAATAGCTGGTGGAAGGAAAATGTGAACCCACTCAGTGTGATTCCAGATTGCACCACAAAACCACTAGGTATTATTACCATCTCTTAGGGTGTTCATGAAGATTGAATGACATCATGTTGGTACATGATATACATAATAAAATGATAATTATAATTATTATTATTATGAGTTTATTCTGAAGATTATGGAAACTCTCAGGGTATTATCAAAAATAATAATAGTGCTGAAGAGATACAAACCAGACATGTTTTTACACCCTGTTTTTCACCGGACAATTTTTAAACCTACCAAGATGGCTGGTGGGCTGGAACAGAGTGAACAAGGAGAGGAATAGAAAATGAGGTCAGACATTTACCCAATCACAGATAGCCATGCAGACCATTATGAAGACCGACTTTTGTTCTTCATGAGATGAAAAGCCATTGGTGAGTTTTGAGCAAAGTCTTAAAATGATCTGAGTTAAATTTCTTAATGGGATCAGTCTGGCTGCTGTGTTGAAAAAAGAACTGCAGGGGAGCAAGGGCAAAAGCATAAGGTACTATTATTTCATGAGGCTGAGTTAGGTTATGTAAATTGCCCAGGGTCTGTCAAAGAGTCAGTAGGCATCAAACAGGGCTTCTAACTCAGGCCTGCATGAGTTAACCATACATGATGCCGAATGGGAGAATGATGAAGACCCTGGGCAGGCTTTTAGGTCTTATTGGATCTAAATGCAAAGTGGGATATTCTCTGAAAACCTATGTCTAGAAAAGAATTATCTTGTACATTCAAAATTTTAATTTTCTTAATATGCCTAGTTATTTGAGAAAGAGCTATGATAGCTAACACTAATTCTGGTCCCACATCTATCTGTAACCAGGTAAAACTGGGCAGCCCGTGTCTCTTTAATAAGTGTTTTTCACCAGATAATGTTTGTGGCTATAAAAAGTAGCACTGTGTTTTATGTCAAGATTAGCCTACTTTGTTGTAAGAGATATTCCTTTTGATTTCCTGGTATTATTATGCTATAAGAACAACCAAGGTGAAAACTACCCATCACATAACCTATTGTCTGGCGTACCAAGGCAGAAAGTATACATCACTTGATTTAATATCTGTTCAATAAATATTAGTTAGACTAATTAACAAATGACATAACAAACTTGTCTGAGTCCTCTAAGATTTAGCCAAAGTTCCTAAGAATCAGCACTGATACTATACTCACTGACTATATAAAGGGTAGATAATGTATCTTTAGATGGGGAGGTAATCTCAGGGAGTTCAAGCAATAAAGTCTCATACCAGAGACCAAAGGCCTGGAGCAGCACTCAAATTCCTAGAAGCACTGAAGAAATAACATAAGAGTGTACTAGCCAAGGTAATTAACACTAGCTGTGGTAACTCCCAAATTTCAGTGACCTGAATCCAATTTTCAACTCTCAAACAACTCCTGATTTTAGGGGCTTGAATCTAATGAAATAATTTCTCTCTAAATTCAAATTCTCAATAAATTCTCTCTAATAATGGGTTGAGTCACTCTTAGAGACAGCTGTCTTCCAAGCTGTGACTCAAGTCACCCAAATTCCTTCTGTTTTCATGGAACTATCATTCCTTGTGGCCTCTATGGAGTCCTCTGTTGACTCATTTGCATTTTGCATACCAATGAGTGAAGACAGAAAAATGTGGACATTCTTGTGGGAACTTTACTAGGCCAAGTCTGTAAGTGGGATACTCCACTGAGTAATTCCACTGATTTTAAGACACATGGATATAGCTTAATTGTCAGGAGTTGGGGAAAGGCAGAGGAGTGAGCCAAATTCCCAGGGGACAGATGGACAAGGCAGAGAATCAAGTTTACTTCTGGTGCTAATGGTCAGAAAATATATACTTCCTGAAAGAAGTAAACCAATTGTTAACATATTGAAAAACTTTTTTCACTACTTGGCAAATAGTTGTGACTTGAGTACATTGGTGACTGCATAAGGTGGCTTTTCTTACACATATTCAAATACTTTTATACTTTAAACAAATTTACAACATTAAATACAAACTTTAAAAATGAACAATATGGCAGAAAATTGGTGACAGAAGTACTTGGACACAAATGAGAGATCCTGAAAGTTGTAAATGAAATTTTACTTGGGCATTTACTTAAACTATTTATTTAAGGGGCCTATTTTTAACTGTCTAGGCCCAGCTCAAAATGGCCTTTTCTTAAGTCTACACTAATACTTCCCTTCTTATTGACAAAATCAGTCCACTTAGCTGTGTTCCTGTATCTAATGAATATAGGCTAAAGTAAATAGCATTGTAAGCTATTGTAGGTCTTATTTCATTGCTTCTATTTACTTATATGTGGACCCCTAAGGGAACAGTAAATATTCTTGCTCAGAGTGGATAGTTAATAAGTCTTTAAAAAATGCAAATGTGATCATGCTATTTCTCTGCTAAAACCCTTCACTGAATTCCCACTGTTCTTAAGGCAAAATCCTTGAAAAGGTGGACCAGATCATTCATGAAATGGTCCATACCTAATTCTCTATCTTTCTTTATTCATACTCTATGACTCAACCATAATGAACTTCTTTCAGTTCCTCAGAAGGTTCGAACTTTACCACATCTGGCCTTTTGAATTAAGGTTCCCTCTGCCTGGACTCCTTCCCACCCCTTTTCACCTCGCTAATTCCTACTCAGCCTTGCAGCTGGGTCAGAAACTTATTTGAGAAACATTCTTTGAGCACCCTACACTTGGAAGGGTCCCTGCTACCGTCTTGCATATCAAGTGGTACTTTAACTAAAATATGTATGTTTGTTGTAAATGCTCATTTAATTGTCTCTTTCCCACCAGACTATGTTTTCCATAAAGGAGATTACTATTTCTTTGAAAACCATGATATCTCCCATTATCTAGGCCAGTGCCTGGCATAAAGTAATTGTTCCATAAATATCTGTTGAATGAATGAGTGAAAAATGTTCACTGAAATTAATTAGGATTGGTTCAGTCAACATTTATTGAGTGCCAACTATAAGTTAAGTACAGTCCTTCTAACACTAGAATTAAATTATTCAATTTCTTTTTCTGAAAACTGCTAACTTCCACTATGGATCAGGGTAGCAAATCAAAATCTATCTTATCACCTCCTCCACACGAACCTCCCACCACGAAAAATACCACCACCAATATCCCTGACACACATATCTACAACTACTCAAACCTGCTTTCTCTCCTTATTTCCCTACTTCATCACTTACTCAGTAACTCAGGCTTAAAAATCCCAGAATCTTTTTTAACAGTTCTCTCAGATCTCATTAGTTACTAAGCCCCATAGATTTGACCCATGAAAGATATCTTGAATTCATCCTTTTCTTTCCAGTCCTACTGCTACTCCCATAGTTCAGGTTCTCATTACTTGTCACCTGATCTAATTCAATAGCCTCCCAGGGTGTCTCTTCACTTTTATTCTCTTCCTCTTCCAATCTACTTTACACATTGCAGCCAGAGTAATTGACCCAAAGGTCAGTTCACTCCCCTACTCAAAAACCTTCAGTGACTCCCCATTTTTAACCAAAAAGAACAGCAAATCCTCAGCCTGGCATTCAAAGGCCTATATAATCTGGCCCCAATTTATCTCATCTTTTCCAGTCTTATTTTATAGTACTCCCCATCATTGCAGCCAAACTGGTTTTATTTTCATTCCGAGAACTTACCTTGCACTTTCTTACTTTCATGCTTCACTCATGTTCTTTCTGCTAAGGCTGACCTGCCTTCCTTCCTACGAACCTGCTGTCTCCTCTCACCTCTCTCTATAGGGAGCTTCAAGTCACACCATGTGGGTGTTTCACAAGTGGAATGGATAGAATTTTGTACTTAAGTAATTCACTACTGAATATCTTGGTTAAAGTGTTCCCTAATTTTTTTCTTTTGCTTTTAAAAATTCTTCTCCTTTCTTTGTCCCATATTCATCATATATTTTATCATTTCTATAATCTTATTTAGGAGTTGTTATGTCTTCTCTTTCTATTTTTCTGCACTCTTGCTTCTATTTCTTTTCTTTATTAAATTTGTCATAGTATAAAGGACTGGAGTTACTATGTTATAAATAGTCCATTAATGGTTTTCCTGAATAAAAAGTTGTATTTAAACTTTAATGGAATACCCCATCTCCATTTTTTGGTTGGTTGATAATATGGAAATCTCAAAAGAGTATTTTTATAAATTCAGTGAATTACATTCACTGAGGATATTGTTACTTCCATGCAGATGCAGCATGATGCATATAATACAGATTAGCTAATAAAGCCATCTCATCCACCATTTGCTGTAGTCCTTTTCAACTGTGATTGTTTAGGTTTCCCCAAAAGGGAATATTGCAAAATATAACTACCAGTTAATATTCTGCATAATTTATATCCACTGAACTTAAAATCTGGCCAAAATTTAAAAGTAAAGAGAACTCTTACTTCTGGCCATGAGAAGTACATAGATAAGACATGACTTCCTGTTGTAAATAGCTAGAAAAATTAACAAAACATACAAAATAACTTTTCAGACATTAGACCACTAGTAGCCCAGGGCTGTGATCACTGAAACAAGAAAAATGGGATACATTCTATAATTTTCCTGACTTTCTATTTAAAGGCAAAATCTGGAAGGGGAACCTGAGCAGATCATAGCAGCACTGCAAAGTTAAAGAGATGAAGAAGAAAGTTCGGCTGGAATTGGCTGGAATTTATGGGGCAAAATATCAGGGAAGAGGGAGATATGCAAATAAGTGGTTTTATAAATTTTCCTGGAAGTCCTTTTATTTTCTTTTTCTGAATTTAAGGTGCCCATAAGCTACTGTAAAATGTCTTGAGGCCGGGCAAAGAAGTATTAGAAAAAGAACTACTATCAGGAATTGTGAACTAAATAATTCTAAGAGCTCACACAGGGTTGGGATATGTTTAAGTTTTAACTAGCCAAAATGGAGAGACCTCAGTGAACATTCAGGATTTTGCTGGATACCTCAGATGGGCAAGGCTAAACTAGCACTAGAATAGAGTTAAAAACTATATTATACCTGCCATTAAAAAACTTAAAAATTAACCTAAATAATCAAGCTGATTGACAAGATGACTATTTTTCAAAATAATATTCAATACTCTTTAAAGAAAACAAAGTATTCAGGAACTCAACAATATAGCAATTATAATGTCTAGCATCCAATAAAAAATTACTAGATATGTGAGGAAGCAAGAAAGTATGGCCAATATTAAAGATAAAAGCCATTTTTTTAAAAAGACCCAGAATTCACACAGATGATGGAACCATTAGAAAAGGACATGCACTACCAAAAAAGATAAAGAAAGTTGTTTAGACTGAAGGGCTATGATTCAAATGAAAACTTGAATCTGTAAATGATCTAAATGGAAATTTGGATCCACACTAAGAGTATGGAGAATACCGGAAATAGTAAATATACTGGGAGAACAAAAACATATATTTTCTCTCATTTTAAATTAGTTTAAAAGATAATTGACTGTTTATAGCAAAAAACAATCAATGTACCTGAGATTAATAACATACAGGGATGTAAAACATATGACAGCAATAGCACAAAAAAGAGGAGAGGGGAATAGAAAGATTTTTATATTATATGTTAAGTGGTATAAAATATTTGAGGATACACTAAGTAAAAGGCAATAGTGGAGATAAAATTGAACATTGAAAATAGTCAATCAATTATAAGGCAAGAAAGGATGAAAAAAATGAGCAAAGAGCAGTAGGAACTATAGAAAACAAGTAACAACATCGTAGCGTTAAGTTCAATCACATTGATAATTACATTAATTTAAATGGTCTAAACAAACTCAATTAAAAATTAAGACCCAATTTTATGATGCCCATAAAAAATTTCAATTTAAATACAACACAGATATTTTAAGTGGAAAGTATGTAAAAACACATAACATGAAAACACTAGTCATAAGAGAGCTAGAATGTCTATGTTAATGTAAGTGCAATTCAGAATAAGAAATATTTTCAGACATAGAGATTTTATATAATCACATATGGTCAATTCATCCTGAAGACATTGTGCTAAATATGTATGCACCTGTGGTAGCCAGCCACAAAGATAGCCCCCAGTGATCTCCACTTCCTGAAATTCATACCCTTTTATAATTTTCCAACGCTGTACTAGAGATGGAATGTGTAACCAAAAACAGGACAGACATGATGTCAATTTTGATATTAGGCTATAAAAATATTCCTGGAAAATCCCCCAATGTTATCAAATTAAATAACACATCTCTAAATAATCGAGAGAAAATTTAGATGTTAATAATCAGGAGATGTTTAAATTTCCATATTAAGAAGCTAGGGGAAAAACAGTAAATTAAACTCAAGGTAAATACAAGAAGTAGAAATAAAAATGAGTGGAAACCAATAAAAATTTAAAAAGGAAACAACAGAGAACATCAACTATACTAAAGCTGGGTTTTTAAAACAGTCCATAAAATTTATGCACATATAGTTAGACCCATTAAGAACAAAAGATAGAAAACACAGTGGATCATATTAGAAATGTGATAGAATGTATCACTACAGATGCTACACAAATTATAAGGATAACAGGTAATATTATGAACAAATTTACACCAAGAAATTTGGCAAGTTATAACCAATGGACAAATTCTTCCTAAGACACAAACTGAAATAAGAGCATTAAAAAATCAGAACAGTTTTATATCTACTAAATAAATGGAATTCACAATTTAAAATGTCACTAAAAACCAGCATGTCCAAAAGGGTTTACTGGTCCATTTTATATAAGACATTTTTCCCTATTACCCTGGTAGTAAAATCAGACCAAAACCAAAGCAAAACAAAGTAAAAAAGAAAAAAAAAAAAATTAAAGACCTACAGTTCATATACAGATGCCAAAATCCTTAACAAAATATTAGCCAGTTGAATCCAGCATTATGGTAAAATAAATATACATTATGACCAAGTGAGGTTTATTCCAGGCATGTGAATAAAATTCACATAGTAACAATGAAATTCACCATATTAACAGAATGAAGGAGAAAAGCCATAATCAAAATAGTTGCAGAAAATGTATTAGATAATATTTAACACCCACTGATTAAGAAATTACTAGGAATAAAAAATAACTCTTTAAAACTGATATGAGTATCTACTGAAAACCTATAGTTATTGTTACAATTAATTGTAAAACACATAATATTTTCTTAAAATTAAGAACAAAGTAAAGTTGGCTACTCTTACCTCAACCTGGTATGAGGGATGCTTGCCAGTGAAATAAGGTGTAAAAAAGACACAAGGCATAAATATCTGAAAAAAGAAGCAAAACTATCTTTATTCATAGATTATATTGTAATTTACTTTCTACAAATAATCTAGGGAAAAAAACAATAATAACTAAAAAGCAAATTTATCAAGGTTATGGGATGCAAAATCCATATATAGAAGTCAACTGTATTTCTATTTACTGCATAAACAGAAAAATGAATCTCAAAAATACCATTTATAATAACACCAAAAATATAAAACATTAATTATAAATATTTCAAAATATTTACAAGACCTGTACATTGATAGTTATAAAAGATTACTGAGATAAAAAAATCTTACTAAAAAGATTGTTATATCATGTTTATGAATTAAAAGACTCAATACAATTAGGATGGGAATTCTCCCTAAACTGTTCCATAAACTCAATGTAACTCTAATCATAATCCTGGTAGGATTTTTTGTAGTATTTGACAATCTTATTTCAAATTTATTAGGAAAAATAAAGAATCTTAAATAGCAAAAAGCTGTTTTTAAAGTGGAGCTACTGAAAATGAAACAGTGTGTTAACTGTAAGGATAAACATGTAATAATTCATCTCAAAAGAACAGACAGCTTAGAACCAGTGGCACACCTATCTGGGCAACTGATGGTTGAAAAAGTTGTCAAATTAATTCAATGACTATTTACAACAAATTTTGATAAAGCAAATGGATATCTATATAGATATACAAATATCTCAACCCATAGCTTATACTAAATAAAACATTAATTTGCTATGAATTAGAGACCTAAACACAACAGCTAAAACTATTAAACTCTAGGATAAATATGAAAAAAAAATCTTGATATTTGGACAGACATATCTTATGTATAAGCATAGAAAATTAATAAATTGGAATTCACAAAATATAAAAATGTCTGCTGTTTACAAGAAACTTATGAAAATGAAAGGCAACCCACAGACTGGTACAGTATATTTCTAATACATATATCTGACAAAAAGTTTGTGTCCAGAATATATCTTTTTAAAAAAATTCCTTACAACCCAATAATGAAAAGACCAAAATTCCAGTTAAATTAAAAACAGGCAAAATATTTGAACAGATGCTTCACAAAAGAAAGCATATCAAAGGCCAACAAGCACTTGAAAAGTTGCTCATCACCTTTAGTCATATGAGAAATGCGAATTAAATCACATCAAGATACCTCCTCACACTCATAAATTAAAACACACTGACAATCTCAAGTATTGGCAAGGACGGAGAACAATGAGAACTTACATATACAGCTTATGCCAGTATAAAATAATATAACCACTTTAGAAAACTCCTTGACACTTTCTTATAAAGTTAAATATATGCACGTCACATAACTCAGCAATTCCATTTTTAGATATTTACACTAAAGAATTTAAAACATAAGTTTTACGTATGTATGAATATGTTTGCATATTCATACAATTCATACAATGGACTACCACTTAGGGATTAAAAAAAATGTTTAAGTACTGGTTAACCCATCAAGTTGGAGAAATCTAAAAATACATAATGCTGAGCAAAAGAATGCATATAACATGATTTCACTGATGTAAAATTCTAGAACAAGCAAAATAATCTATAGTGACTGAAAGTAGATTAGTGGTTGCCTGGAGCTACGGGTTCAAGGAAAGTGACTGACTGCAAAAGGGCATGTAGAAACTTTTTTGGAGTGACAGAAAGGTTACATACTTTGCTTGTAGTGGTGTGTATATGAGTGTGTACATTTATCAAAATGTATGAAATTGTAATGCACTTAAAATAGGTGCATTTTGTTATATGCAACCTGTATCTCAATAAAGTTGATCTTTAAAGTTTTTTTTTCTAAAGTTATAAACCATATAAATTAAACTGGCCAAAATTCCTAATCTTAAACCAACAAACAACAAAACAGTATGTTTCAATAGTGAAAGAAATGTTGACATGTATTTAAATAATTATTAGGATGCTTAAAGTCTGGTTTACAACTTGCCTGAATCCAAAAAGCCTATTGTTTTATAGCCACTCCTGAGTATTAATTTACTCAAGCCAGTACTTTTCATTCTCCTATTGTGGCCCTGTATTTCCCTTTGGCTTCCACATTAGCTGGTATCTAGAACTGATGAAGAGATCTAAGAGTATTATCTAAATTCTACGGGACTCATCTATATAGAAAAAGCGTAATAAACAGTCAATAAATATTTGTCATTATATTTTAAAATGTAAGTTTGTTCTTCCTGTTAAATACTTAAAGTATTCTCAGTGCCTTTCTTCGGGGCAGAATGACCTAACCAGAAAATTATTCCTTCAAATCTGCAAACTTTTTTCTGGTTGTGATGGTTATGTACCCAAAATAGTTTTGCCCAAAACATACGAGTCACTTCTTTTATTTACACAAAGCTGATCAAAAAGAGCGACAAGAACTTGTTTATTTCAGAAAAAACACTCAGCAAACCTGAGTTGTTTGCTACTAGAAATTCCAGTTAATTGTATACTAGAAATGCATTTCCTTTTTTATTATTTTGTTTTGTTTATAAAATTAAACAATATAAATTATTTTATTTATTTAATCACTTAAAGCTGCATTTCATTCTGGCACATTGTGATTCTTTTAATTACATGGGTAATTAAGTAGATTAATATGATTTAGGAAGGAAAATAACAAGCAGGGATTTAGGGCACCAAAATCAAACCTGCCCAAGTTTCTGCTGTTCAGCTCACTAGACATGGCTACATCCTTTTTTATTTATTATATCAGATTATACCTGAGAAATAGGTTCTTTAAAGAGGATCTGTTTTTCAACTTCATCTCTAACAGCAACATTCTTGGCCTATCAAATGCCGTTATAGCCATCATGTTTTTTCATTTCTACCTATCTTTTGTAGAAATCTCATAATGGAGCATAATGTCACAACTACATCACAGGAGATACACAACACTATTATAGGCATGTTTCTATATCATTTTAAAAATTAATTCTAGCTACATACATGTTTTAATTGAAAACTTCATGATAAACTTCTTGATGTGAAAATATATAACCATATAAACTAGATTTCTTGTCATTTTTGTCTACCATATCATCAGGGGAAAAAAACCATTATAATACTTTCAATGTTTCTTTATGGGGAGAGTTTTCATGATAGATGAGGACCATCAATACTAAAGAAATTATTTTTACACCATGTAAAAAAATGAGGCAATGTTTGTTGCTCATTTTATGTGCTTAGTATGCACTATGCACATAATATTGTATATATACAATGTTATATACACATATGTACTTTATAATCAAGATATTCTAGTTTTATGGAAATCCATATGTAGTAATTTTTGTTTCTTGCTTTAAAAAAGTTATCATCATTCCAAAAGTAAGTGCTGAGAAAACATAACAGTGATGTAATTAATAAGTATGAAAAATGAGAGGAAGTAGGACTAATATTAATGTATCAAAGAAGAAAATAACGGAGTTGTGAGAATATCCTTCATGGGTCTCCTTTGTTTTGGTATGTCCTGTGAATAAAAGCACTGACTATAATTGTTATGGACAATCCTTCCAAGAATGTGTGTAAAATGAACAACCTTGGGCAGATAGGGATAACGTCTCCCTCTGGAGCAACCTGCAGGCTTGTTTATGGTTCATTACTATAAAAATAATGTCTCCATCCCTCTGGGGCCAAGTCAGTCATGCTACTTCCCATCATAAAGGGGTTTGGGCTCCCTAGCTCAGGATTCCTCTCCTGTAAGGCTCCCAACTGCATGTGCAGAATCATCAGACTCCCTTCCCATCACCCTATGGAAATGCTGATACTCCAGCTACTGTTATTGCTGAGTAATAAACTGTCCTTTTCCTCTGAATCATATTTCTGAGGGAGTTCCTGGAAAAATCATAGACCCCCTCACCACCAGAAAGAATTCTTGAATCCTTGCTGTTGGTGAAGTTCCTTCACATGAGAAAAGTAAGAAGCTATCATGGCAGTAAAAGATAAAATAAGGTAACTCAAGACCAGAACTAGGGCAGGTATATTTCTGCCTGATGAAGTTGAAATATTCATCATGAGGTCCTGGTGAATCGCAGTAAGTGGGTTTCTTATTTCCCTTTCAGAGAGCAGCATCCCAACCACAGTGTCAGGCTCAGATTAGGGCCCTATTTGCTCTCTATTGCCGGTCAGTACCAGGTACATCATGGTTACTGTTCAGCCATTCACCCTTTGGTATTTTGTGTCCCCCAGCAAAGGAGGTGCAAATTTAGTGACTCCCGCAAGATTACACAAGTACTTGGTAATTGATAAGTATCCAAATATTTGGTAGTGCCATTTTTGCTTCACTTGGCAGTCAGTGGCGGTGAGAGTACTTGCGTAGTGAACATATGCCCCACGTGTTACCAGGACAGAGATGGTGGAGCATGTCTACATTCCAGACCCAGGTTTTGTTAAAAGGGCTAGCAGGCAGCAGACAAGCTCATTTATGCAGCATCAATAAAAGAAATGGTGGTAGAAAGTATAGATACAAGAAACAATTGAATGACCAATAAATACCAAGAGCGTGGTCTGTGGAGCTATAGAACATTTATCAGCCAAGAGGAAGATAGTCACGCAGGTCATCTTATTTACGTACTATCCTTAATCAACCCTCCCCAACTTCTCTACCCTTAAGGAAAGGTTCTTAAGTAGGATTCTCTTTTGCTGGGTGAGTTCTCTGGATTTCTTTTGTTGTAGAGAATTCATGTAGGGGGAATTACTCTAAGGAGGGAGAATACATAAAGATTAAGTTCATTTATTAATCTGCATAATAAAGTGAGTGAGGTTGTAGTGAACTGGATGGTCATTTAGTCAGAACTTTGAGACAGAAAGGTTTCTTAGAGCATGTCAAGAATTAACTTTTCCTTTCGCCATTTGGAGAGATTGAGTAAAGATTTTAAATATTTATTTTTAAGTTTTTGGTTATTGTACCATTTCTCTGAATATAATATTATACCAATATTGAACCTTTCATCAGGTTACATTAGCTTATTAAGGTACTTTTTTTTCTTTAGTTCTTAATGGGAAATTGGAATTTAAAGAAAGTCATCTGAAATAAGGGTTTTTGGCTCTCCATCCATATAAATATCTTTTCTATAGTAGTATCTTCATTAAGAGCTAACAACTTAGTAGAGACTTATTGACAGTCAGGGGCTGTGAAAACTAGAGAGGGTATAAAGAGACTGCCTATTTCTTAGTTTGCCTTATTTCCCAATTTTGGGTCAAATCAGTTACAACAGAGTTTATATAAATAAAAACTAAGTATTCACCTATCAGCAATTAGAAGTTACAATATTTTGTTCTATTATTTATCTTGAATACAGTCTTTAACCTTCCCAATCATTTTGGAAGAAATGAGACTATTTTCAGTCCATTTTACTGCTGCATAAACTGAGGTTTTTTAAAAGTTGAATAAATTACATGGGTGACATTGGTGTAAACCTTAGAATTTGAAATCTGACATTGTCTCTGAACTCATAGAAAATTTAACCTCCCATTAATAACATTTAATTGACAACTCTGTAGCTCTATTATGAGAATGCACATGCAATTATATTTAATCTACTATTAACTTCTAACTCATGAATACAGAAGTAACCCCTATTTGAAATGTTAATGATGCTGTTTGTGATATATTATGATATATATGATTCTGGAAAGTTAAATATGTGTCACACAAGATGTCACACATAAATATAGAAACAAATCTAAATGAATGGTATTTTTTTAATCACCAGCTAAATTACAAATGAATTAAAGACAGATCTTTAAAAATTGCCTCCTAGAATAAAATACACATATATTACCTGTGTTTACTATTGTTCCAGGTATATGAATTAATAGTTATAAGACGTACAGTATCTGGCTATTTGTACAATGTAACTGAAACCTGCCATATTAATTGTTTCTTTAGAAATACAGATAATTGTAATCCAGTGATTGCCTTTGTTCAAAGCAATGGATTTTAATTACATTTAGAAAATGTAATTAATAATAATTATATTATTACAACTGTACAATATTAATTATAATTATATTATAATAAAGAACTTTAATTCCATTTGGAAAAAATAGAAGTGATTTTCAAGCTCAAGGCATTCTTTCAAATCCTAAATCGTGTTTTTAAAAAATTATTGCTACTCTCTTTGGAATAAGTATTTCCTCTTTTTACCCAGTTGACCTCATGGTGCCCTGAATATACTGAATTTTTGGTTCAATATTCAGCTTAAACTGATGAGTCAAATCAATCAGAAAACTAGTTGGATTAGTTATTTTTGATTGTTAAAAGGTGAGGATGGGTTATTGTTAAAAATTGTTGAACTAATGTATTTGATTGATCAATTACAACAGTGTAGATGGCAAAAATTGTTTTGGTCTCCAAGTCCTGTGAAGAGAAGTCAATTTATTTGATGATAAGATCTAAGTGTTTAGGAAACTACTTCAGTGATTCACTTCAGTGAATCAGTTTGCTTTTGGGGTGTGTTTGAGGTTATCCCTAGATTCATAACTGGGGATCTACAAATCAATATTAAAAGCTTTGAGAATGAATTTTTTAATTCATATATGGGATATGCTAATGTTCATCCAATCTCTGAATTGTTCAGTCAGTTCTGGAGCACACTTAATTCTTAAAGCTGTTTCACAGTATATGTCTAGATATCGGACTACCCATTTTCTAGATAGGACAATGGCTTCTTTTTAATTTTCCAAACTGTAAATTCTAACCATTGGAAATATTCTTCAGAATTCCAGGATGGAACAGATTTCAGTAATGGTGAATTACAGGAGGACTTCACCTTCATTCTGATCAATTCCTGTGTTGGAGTTTTGATTTGAAGAGGATTTCCTTAAGGCATAGAAGCCAAATGTGCATGCTCAATATCCTATCAGGTTATGCAGCAGTACATAATATACCTACATACATAACAAAATCATTATTATAGGCTCCCCAGAAAGGCCTAAAGGAACAGAACAAATAACACATGAAAAGGTAGAAGAATTAATAAGACTTTAACTTCTGATGCATTAAAGATTTGCATTTTTAACTAGTACCCTAATTGACCACGGTACATGAAGTTTCCTGACTGCACTTCTAGGATTACCAAAGTGCTAAAGTTGCCAAGATCAATCAGAATAAAAGAAGATGCCATAGAAGAAAAACACATAATATCAGAAACATGACATCATGGAATAAAACATTTTCTGCATAAAAATTCAGACTCTATATGTTGAGGTCACCAGAGTTCATCTCTATTAAAAAGTGAATTTAAAACTATCCAGGCATCATCTTAGATTCTTATAGGATAAAGGATATTCCAGAATTTGGAGATATGTACCATCTGGAAACAAATTTTTTCAGGCCTGTGTCACCATTGTTAATAGAGCTTCTTTGTTTTAAGAAGACTGAAACCAATATATGTATGTACTGGGATATGAAGATGCTAACTAAAACACAGTCCATGTACTAGGATAAAACATGGCTGTGACTGTTTGAGCTCTACTGATTACCATGGCTGTTGGCTAATTAAACTGGCTAAGTAGACGTCCTCCTTATTCACACTGTCCCCGTGGCAAAATTTCTTGAAGTTGCATGTTAGGAAGAGTCAGTTCCTAATGATGAGGTACATGATAGTAAAATGTTGGATCTGTGGCCAAAGATGAAGAAGTTCTTATACTTCTGTGCCAGAACTTTCCAGCAGGACTAGCTACGTAATTTGTAGTGCTCAGTATAAAAGGAAGGAAGCAAGACTCCTTGTTCAAAAATCTTAAGAATGTCAATACAGCAAGAGCAGAACATTGAATGAAGCGTGGGCCCCTCTGAGTGCAGAGGCTCTCTGCTATATGCTCAGGAAGCCGGACCTAACACCACATATGTGATGTGAAATTCTTGGGATTTTGGAAAGATGGCTGTTACGTGTTTAAAACAATAACAACAAAAACAAAGCTATATCAAGATAATGTCTCCAAGAAGCAGTTGGGAAAGTTACGATAATTATGTGATTAAAATATACATTCTGATGGTTAGTGACATGTTACATATATTTACTGTGTAAGGGGACTGGTGGGTGGCTTAATAGATGCAGCTAATTGAAATGATCCTGAGTGGTATGAGGCATGCACTCTGACGAGTTCCTACAACTAATTTAGAATTCAGCAGAATAATGTGAAGTCTTTTACTACTTAATTAAACTTCTGTAATGCCTGTTTTACCAAGATGAATAAAACACATAAATTGTATGAGGTGACATCTAATGCACACAAAAAAGAGAAATGTAAAAATCAGAACAGTGGGTACATTAAACTGATTCTTAATAATTGAAACCAATTTAATCATTTGAGATTATTTTATTCTAGCTGACGTAATACTGTAGCAGTTATATTCTAATTATAACCTGTTTCATTTTACTCTGCCTTTCTAGTTAATTATTACAGTCAATTTGTAAAATGACATGGTTCCACATTTGCATAGGTCACTATTAAATAAATGAATAGCTGAAATTACTCTAGCATTGAAGTGTCAACTTTGGTAGAAGTCAAGAGGACTTCAAATGTTCTTCTAACACCCCTTAATGTGTTAATGACCACTATTAAACTGCAATTAAAAGGCCAGGAAAAATGCATGAAACAGTTAATAGAAAAATAGCACAGACACAATTAAAACGACTCTAGATTTTTTTTTTTTGACTGATAGAAAATAAAGTGATATGCTGTAAGAAGTGTAGTGTGAATCGATTTCCAACTCAAGGCAGAGTTGACAGTTTAATGATAACAAATCATAGGCTGCCTTTTTGGGGAGCACTGAACGTCAGCTTAAAATTAACATCAGTAGTAAACAAGACAATGTGGTGATTTTACCTTGTATTTAAATTACTACTTATTATGGTACTAAATAATAGCTTTAAATAACTTGGTGTCCAGATTACTGATATACAGTCTATCTGTGTGAGAAAAAGGAAGACAGTGCTGAAAGATATGTTTAAGTTTTTGTCATCCTAAATAAAGGATAAACATATGTCTTCACTGTGCAGTCTTGTTAGAGTTGCCAGTGAAACCCTTCCCTGAGTCTGTTGTACACTGAAACCCTAACATTGTCATTAGAACACTTCACTCAGCAATGACCATATTTCCAAGTGTCGAGGATTTTAACTTGGGAATAGACCAGAAAAAAAAAAAGTTAAAGTTTTGCATAAACACTCAACTTGTGAAAAGCATCTCAAATCAGAAGAAATTAGACACTTTAACAGAGGACACTTCTGCAAATTATGATATGGGTGAAGTGGGGTTTTTTGTTTGTTTGGTTGGTTGGTTTATTTTACCAATTTGTCCAGATTTTTTCCTCTTGTCCTAGACTTCATAAAATATGAAAGTCATCTTAGAAATGTCTTATCAGGTGCTATTTACTAAGTACAAGACATGGATGCACCAAAATGTTTGTGTTGAAGTATCCTTTAGTACATGTACCTATGCACATGATGGCTAACTATCGATGTGAATACGAATGAAGAAAGAGCAGGGCACCATGACAGTTACCAGGGTAACTTAAGTACAGATCCATACCCACAGCTTTTTTCCATGATTATATTAATATTTCAGTGATAACTAGATTTTTGCCTTGAATTATCTATGTTGTCTTAGTTCTACACTTAAATTCTTATTCAAAGTTCATTATAATTTCAAGCAGACATATGTCCATGATAAGTTCATGGATAACACTGAATGTTTGATACTAGCATCCTAGTCATCTCTTATCATTGACCTTAATGATTGGTGGAATAGAGCATTAGTGATATGCTCTAATGGTGCAGAGTATTGATATACTTTTAACATCAACTATATCAAAAATAACTTGATCTATGTGTAACCAGTGGAGAAAATTGCACTAAGTACTAAATATCATAGAAGTGCTTTATATTAGTCTAAGAGAGAAATAAAGTATCTATTTTACTACTGCAGCCAAAAATTGGAAATTCTTTAGTGATGCCAATGTCAGATTCTATATTGGAAGAACAATTCAATACACCACTTTGTGGTGCCTTAAACGCCTGATAACCAGAAGTGGTCAGGAGAACATATATCAACTGTATGCCACTCAGTATGTAAATTAAACATTTGAGAATCAGTATTTCAAAAGTGTTATGACCCTCTCTTTAAAGAGGTCATGGGAAAATAGATTGGGGCAATTATCACCTATTACCAAAGGGTATTTTAAAAGAAAACTAATTTTTAGTTTACATGATATGCAAGTATCTACCCCATAAATTCTGTTATCTCTGATTTTTATAAAAATTATTTATTGAAGATTCTTTTTAAAAATTAATTTCCTACTTATAAGCTAGCCTTAACAGAAAGATGTCTTTTTTCTGTTATTTTTTTGTCCTCAAAAAAGAACAATGTAGTAGTTACTTCCATGATTATAACCTAGCACATTTGAATCCGCGAAACAAAGTGCCAATTTGAATGTCACTTTCCCTATGTACATAAAATGGCAATTGAAATAAGGTTATGCTATTTTCTGTCTCAGTCTCACTAGCTTTTTTTCAAAGCTGTTTAACTGATTCAATAAATGGCCTTCAGTCTCATGTGTCACATTTCAAATCCAGAAAGCAAAGATAGGAGTAACTGTTATTTATATACCTTTTTTTTGGTGATGGTCATACTATATCATGGCAAAGAAAGGAGATGGGCTATGTAGGAGGTGAAGAACACATCGCTGGTCTCCTAAGTGTTCCTCCCAGAAGTGGGAGAGGAAAGAGGACACAATGCCTTCATTGTGCTTTGAAACAAAAAGAAAACAACATACATAGAGAAAGCCATCAATTAAAGCTGTTGTAGCAATATTTGCTACCCATCTAGATGAACAGGAAGAGTTCTAATTACTTTCGGTCTTCAGAGTAAGGTATGACCAGGTGAAGCTGATGTAATTCTATTCCACAATATTTGAGCTGTTTAGCCATATTATAGTTAAAATGCAGTTTCTGTTAGGCTTAGAAAGTATTTTTATAAATGTGTTGGGGGTAACGGAAAAACATGCCACCAGGCTGACTGTACCCAAAGAAGGAAGGAAGTCCTCTCTGTGAGAAGGGGAAAGTAGGGAGGGAGTGGTGTAGAGTCCATGAAGGCAGGGGGGTGCTGCAACCTGATAACCTTTGTGCTCCTGGTGGAGCAACAGGTCATGGTCTGATTATAAATATGGACAATGATATCAGGACCTATTTTGCATTAACTTGAATTGTCACAACCTCATCAGAATAATGGGTCAGGTTTGATGAATCAAAGGTGACACAAAAGCAGAAAGAGATGCCAGATGAACACGCAGGAATTAAGAATCAAGATGATAAGCCAATGTTAGAAATGCCAGAGAGCAGGTCCTCAGAGCTGATCGTTTATATCATAAAGTACCAATAATTATCTAATCACCTCCTGGAGTCTCCTTTTATATCTGACCATGGCTTGAGAGGGAAAAAAAGAATTCTGTTTATTTTTTCTCAAACCCCCTTCACATGATTCCTTCAATTCTAGAAAGAATCTAGACTTTGTACCAACAGTAGGACCAAGGCCAGAAATCAGGCCCTGGACTGGAAGTCTTCAGAGGAAAGTAAAAGAGATCCAGCTTTGTTCTCTTACCACCTCCCTTGAGAAGGATCAGGACAGGGGAAGAGGTGTCTAGTCTACCGCCAAGCTACCAGAAACCGGAGCCTTGATAAGCTCACTCCAAGAAAGAAATAGATAGGTATTGGGGATGGAGGAATCTTATAAGATTCAATAATCAGGTGACTTATTACCATAGAAAGATGCTGTCATGGAATATTGTTTCTCAATAGTTTATTCTCTTGCCAAAGAGTACCCCTAATCAGCCCTAATCTCAAACCCCTACTGTTCTTTAAGATGCAATCATAAAGAAAGGTTTGGAGGTACTTTGGGCAAAAAGTACCTCTAAATTGGAGGTATTTTTACCAAAATATCTTTCATATAATTCCTTACATATTACTATAATAATTTTAAAGATGTATTTATTCAATCATTTATCAAATACATATAAATCTTACCTAACATAAAGTACATGGTAAACAAAGTAATTGGATATTGGGATGGGAGGCTCTTTTCACTTAGGCAACTAATAGTTATCATCTAGAGTCTGACAGTGGAAATTAAAGGTACGTACATACACACACACACACACACATACACACACACACATACACACACTCAAACAGAATACGTGGTACAACAAATGTGTTAAAATGTTCACAAAAAGAAAACATTACTTCTAGTTACTTAAAATCGAAGAAGTTTTCAAAGAGCTGATTCTTATTGAACAGGTAGAGTTTGAACACATCAAGTTGAGAGAAGAGCACTGAGGGCAGTGGACGTAATGCAAGTGATGGCAGAGAGGTGAAAGTCCAGTTTTGTTGGGGTTGTTAAGAGTATGCTCTTCACTTCACAGATGTATTAGGTCAGAAAGATAGATTGGCTAGAATAGATTAGAGCCAGATTATGGAACATCTTTGAAAAATGAACTTTACTTGACAGACATGGAGCGAACTGTCGAAGGCTTTAGGAGAATATGAGTAATGTACCTCAAGCTGCCCACTGGGAAGATGTATCCGATGGTGGTGTGGAGTGGACTGCCATGAGAAAAGACAAAACAAAAAGAGAAGTCAAGAAGACGTGCATATTAGGGCTGTACAAAGCATGGATTTGGAAATGGAGTATATTATCAGTTGACCCATTTTAGGAGAGCATTTTCATAGTTCTCCTTTAGAACTGCAAAGATTGGAGTCCTCTTCCTCTCTGGCTGGCTGGCTTAGAAATCACATTCATATTGCCCTGGCAACCTCAACATCTTCAAGCATCTTTTATATATAGTTCAGCTGGTCTTATACACATATAAACTCAATTATCTTTTTTGTGTGAATAACTTTACTGATTTTAGCAATTATTTTCAGAATATTTCATCATATCCAAAGTACTTTGTTACTTTTAAATAGCGAAATAGTATCATAATAATTGTGGTTATTGAAACAATTCAGTTATTTTGCCTTTCTTTTTTTAAATGTTTTTCTTTTAATTTTGGGAACTCCCATTGTGAGTATTCAGAATATTTTCTTTTTGAAACTGGAATTCCACTGGTCTTAGAGAATGTTTGGGGAAATACAGGAGAAAATTAAAATATGTTTGGAACAATAAGAATAAAAAGAACAATATGAAAGTACAGATTAGAGGAATGAAATTTAAATGGACACAGAAATGATTATATATATCAGGAGAAATGAAAGGGAGAAAGAAAAAGTCCTCATATATATTTCAAAACTTTTGAAGGGTAGGACTGGATATTTTCTAGGTTGAAAGAGAAAAACAGGCATATGACCTAATTAAATTAATTTAAAATATTTTAATTATTGTAAGGCCAACCGAACAGATAACTCAGGTGAGTAAAGAAAAAGATCATAGGAAAAAGTGTAAGGAAAGATACAGAAAGGAGAATAAAAACTAAAAAAAAAAAAAAAAAAAAAAAAAAAAAAAGTAATAACAATAGAGACGGGAACAGACAGCAAAGAAAGAGAAACAGAGGAAGACTATTGAAAAAAATATATGCATTGCAAAAAAGTCAAGAGCATGTCCAAATACTGCAGCTGTATAACAGTGGGTAGGTTCAACTTGAAATAGGGCCATCCTAACTTACATATATTTAAACACTGTGTAACTATTCTTATGAAATGCACTTAAAGTAAAATTGAAAAGTCTATAATAGTCCAAGTCCCCTAACTTTTTCCAAATGCAAGTTTTGATCAATTTTCTTTCTACAACAAATCATTTTTATTATTCATTTAGCACTATTATTCTTTTTGCTTTTTCAAAGGGAATATTTTAAAATCAGCAGTTGTTCTGAATATATTAGAATGAGTTAGTTGCTCAAATTGTTAAAAATAAAAAAGTAACTAGATTCCAAACAAAAACAATTAATTATAAAGTTGAGAAAATGTAAATCTGTTTAAAGCTGAGATGACAGTTGTTGAGCATTGTGATGTATCATTTTGACATGAACTGAATGAGGTAGATTAGTGACTGACACTAGCAATGTCAGAATTTACATTACAGCACACACAAACTCCATGGAAATATACTATTAGCACCCACAGTAAGCAGTGATGAGTAATGAGATAAAAATTGACAACGTCAATAGTCGTAAGCCCTCACAGTCAAGAATAATGAACTACATGTGTGTACATATAGGCATACATTCATAGACACATACATAATGAAATATACCTTTCATTCCTTCCATCAAAATTAAATTTTATGTGGCAATAAATGCTCTGATTACATAGATGATAAAATTATTTTTGATGTAGATTAAATGTAGACTATTTTTGCTGCAAAGCACAATGACAAAGATGGTGTTATATCCCTTTAGAAGTGGGGTGGCCTGAAATACATGCCTTTCTTACTTTACATTTAAAAATAACCAAAAAAAATCTATTTTTTAAGTAAAGTTTTCTCTTTAACTTGTGCTATGATACTTAAGTTAACCTTTTGTATACTTGATCTAGAAATGCTCTGAGCACTAGATAAAAAGTGGGTTTTTTTGTTTTTTGTCACTATGTCATATACTAGAATTTCTGGAATATAATTTAAACAGGATGACATATTTGAATCAGAATTTTCTTTGGAAATTAGAACTTGCGAGAGAAAAATGCACTGTGTCTTAGTACTGTTTAGTTAGGAATTATTAAGCATGTGAAACCCTCCTAAGTGATGTTAGTGCATGCTTAACAATGCTTTGAAAATCATTGTTATAAGTAAAATTTAACACACTGTTGTGAGTGCATATGAAGACTGTATGATTTGTGTATTTTTTTCAGGAGATAATCTTATATTCTTTTCCTATTTAATTTTTTTTTCTTTAGATACAGTACAAAAAATACTGTAGACCCTTCTCTGTAGCTGCTAAGGCATCTGAGGTCAACAAAGGAATTTCACTCAGTTCTGTGAATTAGTAACCCCTGCACCAGCAAGCTCAGAAACGTGGTGTACAGCCAGAGAGAAAGCAAGGGGAGTGGAGAGAGACATGGCTGATGAGTCCTATTCAATGACACATCGGCGGACAACAGGCAGTGGCTGTCTCTGCAGTGGCCACAAGGGGCACATCCAAGGGAGTACCGTCTAACTACCAGTACGCCTTGGTGGATCAAAACGAAAGATGCTGAGGAAAGAACAGTGGGATCCAATCCAGGAAAATCAAAGAGGCATTCGGCTTTTGGCAGCCAAGTAAAGTAGATTGCTGAATCCTTAAACAAAAAAAGATTGTAGTGAATTCTTTTTACTTCCTCTTTATGGTAGAGTAGTGAGATTTCTAGACTATCACAGAAGAAACATTCACCGTGAATAAACTTCAAACCAATCACACACAACACACACACAAATTTATCTTTGCCATCATTTGCACTTAGATTAAGATTTGGTGATTATATAGAAATAAGTCATGTCTTCTCCCATATTTGAAAACTATTCCTTTAGTTTACTGCCATATTTCAGATATTATGGATACAAAATTCATACATTTATACTTCTATTATGTATTCTGTAAATATGTTATATATTTATAATATAGGGGGAAAAATCTCATATTTTATATATAAGATGTAATTTACTTATGTGAACCAAACCACAATTTTTGCAGTTACTCTATTGCTGACATATTTATGTATGTGTATGATACATTTTATATGTCCATGTGTATAACATCTCTCCTGTCTATATGTGCTTTGTGGTTCTAACATTCAATGAATCCATAGTCTGGTTCAGCTCTTCGGTTGCAAGACACTGGATACATCTGTTTTTAGCAAAGCTACAACTTTTGGTTTGAAAACCACATAAAGAAAGAACCTATGAAAAGTTAAATATGCTAAAAGAAGGAAGTTAAGAGTAAATAAATCGTTGTTAAAGCCCCAAAATGGAAAGGAAAGAACATAAATATATAGATGTATTATATTACATAATTGAGAGAAAACATTACTTAGAATATGGTGAGTTATATTTCCTACTTATTTACATGCTTTTGCGTAGCTCTTTCTGTTCCTCAAGAAAATAGTTTCAGAGTAATTCTTCAGTTTTCCAATACCTGTTTCATTTTAAACCCTATTTTATAAAATACCTAATTCTGACATCACTCTTCACATTGGATCAGTTATCTAGTCTGAATAAATTTTAATTGACCCATTTAAAATATGTGCAGCTGTTGTGAACTGAAAAAGGCAGATAGCTTAGCTCATTACTACTAATTTAAATGTTCACAGTTTTGCACATTTTTATGTGCAGACTGTATGTTTTTATAGTAAATCTTTAGTCATTTTTTTTCAAAGAATGAACACAATAGATTTTGAAAATCACTTGCCAGTGTTTGTTTTCTGAACGTATCAGAACTATTGAAAGTGCACTTATTTTAATACAACTTTTTAGCAGGCTTAGCAAGAAATGATAATAATCTGAATTATTTTTCATTCATTTAATTTTACAACTACTTATGTTGTTAACATGATGATCTCTCAGGCTTTTTTTTTTTAGCTTGCAATATTTCAAATATATTTTCTCTAATGTAGAGAATTATTTGGTAAATATCTATCAAATCCAATATTTGACTTACTTCTGTGTTCTCAAAGTTAAAGCAGAAATTGCCGAGGAAGATAAATGTAAGTAATTTTAAAATTCCTGACATTTATACATCGACTTGTGCAAAGTGTTGTTGTTGTGTTGGTTTGCTCTGGTTTGGTTTCACTGACACCAGATTTTCAGATGTGTAATTCTTATTATTTGAAAGGAACATGTTTCAGCTTTCACTGGTATTCTAAAAGTACCTCTCTCTTTATGGATCCTCTTACATATCAAAAAGGATACCCTTTCACATGCTGACTCACTCTGGCCAACTGTATGTACGTTTATTTTCCTTTCATTGTTATATGTTTAAATAACCAATTGCTCATGCATTTTAGTTTGGTCTTATCTTTTGCTTATTTCATTTAAGATGAAAAACTGAATATGAATGCTTCCTTGCCTGAGTCTTAGGAAATAGAAATGATCTTGCTCTTAAAGTACATTGGTTTCAGAGAGAAATTCTGATGTGTGAAGATATTCAGATGAACATATATGTGTATGTGTTATAAATGAAAGTATGAGTGTGTGTGTGTGTGTGTAGATATGAAGAAAAAAAAAAGCCCTAGTGCCTTTAACCACAGCACGGTCACCCAGTTTGACACACCTATACATGCTAACAATGCACTCGTACTATAAGCACCATTATTTCTGCTTCCCCTTGGTCTCCCTTCCCCAGTTCCCAAAGAGTGGTAAGCTAAGTGTGTATGTTTTTGTGTATGTGTGTATCTATGTGTAAAATATGCATATCTTTAAAACTGTTATATTTGTATATACTCTTTAAATCACTTTAAGTGTCAAGTAAAACTGTTAGGGAGAAATATTTTAAATAATGCATACATATCAGTAAGACTAAAAGAAATACATTTTAGAACATATTTATACATATACTCAAAGCAGACTAACAAGTCCAGTATTCATATCTTTCAAAGAAAGACACATTTGTTTCAAATATGTTAAATGGACACTCTTCTTGAGTCCACAGTTTTTGAAGAGAGTTTTTTTTTTTCTGTATTTTGTATTTTTACATTGAATCTTTTCAGACTTTCTTCTTGGAGGCATTGAAAAACGTTAATCTTAAGGATTACTATTCATGTGCCAGGCACCGTGCTAATAAGTACTTTTCATGCATTATAGTATTTAATCTTTAACCACAAAGCTATGAGTTAGATGTTATAATCCCCATCTTACAGGATGGTTAAAAAAATCACCCAAGGTCACACAGCTACTAAAGTGGCAGATCTAGATCTCAAACCAAAGTTTATGCTCTGAGCATTATAATTTGTGGCATATGCTAGAAGCAACTGAAATTCGTCCTCTAAAATTTCTAGTAGGAATGTTTTTTGTTCTAAAACAAAAAAGAATTGAATGAGGGCATCATTCTTTACTAGATGGGGGTACAAACAGATATTGTTTTACTTCCTTCCTAAGAATCAGTTAGTAATTATCCAGAAAATTAGAACTTCCAATTTGTCTCCAAAAGTCTAATAACTTCATCAGGCACAAACTTTGGGATTTAAAATTCACAGTAATGTAAATTCCACGTTCCTTATTACACACATACATATAAATGAATATATTAAAAAATTATTATCAATACAGATTTCTAATGCTCTCAGAACTAAGGATTCAATAAAACATTTTAGAATGAAAATACAAACTGTCATCCTAAAATGTGTAATTTAACTGGGAATCATTCAGCGGAATCTATCCTTTCTTTCAGTATGCCATATCAGATTTCCGTCCCTTTTCATGATAAGGTATTGTCTAAATTAGCAGAATTCCTATTTACAGCAAATGACAAAGGCGGCAAAAGTCCAGACTAATAAATGTGTAGAAAGTCCAACTCATTTTATAGATTGAAATAATATAACAAAAAAAAAGACAAACTGTAACCCACTTAACGAGTTCGAAAAACAGCACAGTAAGCACTGTGGAAAAATAACTGAATTACGTTTTATGATTTCCTGTTCCTACTGTGTGTAAGGTGCTGAGCTAGTGCTTATTAATACTGCACTGAAATTTAACATTAACACATACAAGTTTTTAAAATTATATTTAAATGTCAGACTACTGTAGTCTTTAAAAGGCATACTTCTAAATTTTCCAAGATTTTGGTATAATTATAAATTCATATTTTGATATGCAATAAAATTCTCAAAACTCCCAACTTTTGCTTTACCTCAAACAACTACTCTAGAATTCTGAAAGTTCGTATCAAGTGGCTGTATTTAAACTTGCAGAATTAAATCTGTGAAATATTCTCTCAAAGAAATTGTCACTAAACATTGTATCCTATGGCACTCAGTGGATGGTCTCCCCAACACATTCTCATTTTTGTGATAAATTCATTGTCACAGTTACTAATTGCAAAGATACTTGTATGTGGCCTACACTAATTACTTTGATCAAATTACAGATACAACTTGCTATGTATCATTTAGCCTAAACATCTTGACTACTTTTTAGCCAAATATTCACTGTAGACACATGCTAGATTGAGGAAGATAAAGTTTTATCTTACATTACAAACACTTTTGCTTTCTAAGCCATATATTTCAATGCTAAGGGTGTGTTTATCCTTTGAAAAAAATCCTGTGACTTTTGACAAAACTATTTTTTGTGAAAATTTTATTCTAGAATATATACACTTTTAATTTTCATGAAGAAAGTTCTACCATCATTCTCTTTTTATAAATGAGGAAACAGATACTTTGGGAGTTGGGCTGCCTTTCAACACGTCCAACCTAATGGTGTTGTAAGCATTCAAATTCCAAGTTACAGAGTGTACTCAATATCCTCCTCTCCTTGTCCTCAAAAGTAATTCATTACTCAAAATCAAGAAAGAAAACAGGGGAGTGGGTACAGCTCAGTGGCAGAGCACATGCTTAGCATGCATGAGGTCCTGGGTTCAATGCCTAGTACCCTCCATTAAAAAAAAGAAAGAAAGAAAGAAAACAACTTTAAGACCATTCTAATAACTTTTTCAAACTTCAAACAAGTTATACAATCACTACCTACATGCTTAGTCTGCTCATTGTCCTTAGAGGTGTTCAAAATAATTTGCTCCTATATATATTGAACTGTAAAAGATAGAAGAGGTTTTTTTTTAATTTTTATTTTTTCTTACATATGGGTAAAGTATCTTGATAAAAGCAATGATTTCCTGATTTCAGCTATCAAGACTAACAAAATGTGATCCACATTATGTTACTAGTTTACAAGTGTAAAGGTAGTTCACAACTAGTAACATCAATGTATACAATTAATAAGAAAACAGCCTTGTTGCAGGTAAATTTGTGTTGGTCTGTATGAAGAACAATATGCACACTGTTGCATCTATTAAAAAACAGATGAGCCCAGCTAACAGTGAAAAAGGAGATAAGAAAATGGAGATAAGATTCCACTGATAAGAAAGAAAATAAATAATCTTACTTGGATTGTTAGAAGGATAAACTTGTGATAAACATAACAAATAATTTTTTTTCTTCCTGCTTAATAAGATATTCGCTGGTCATTACAAGAGATAAAGTAATCCTGTTTTCCTCTAACATGACCTATTTGTTCATTACAGTTTAACTGCATATATCACACGTAAATATACATCTTAGCAATTACTCTTTCCTTCTCTATCTTCCACAATAGTACCTATCACAATTAAGCACCTGCAATGTGTTTAATAAACACATCCTCCCAGAAAAACTACCGAACAGATATCTCCATTCCCTTTATGTGGAAGCAAAGTTCTGAGGCGATGTGCACGTCCCCACTATCACAGGGGCAAACAGTAGCAGAGACAGGTTTGAATCCAGGTCTGTGTAATTCACTCCGCGGACGATAGTTCAAGAGCACCCTCTCTTCTACCTGCACTCAGAACTTCATTTAGTCTTATTTACAGTGAGGTGAAGACTGTGGGATCTAAATTCTCTATGTCTAGCAAAGTGCCTGGAAGTTTATAGGCAGTCAATAAATGTTAATTCATTATAAGCATTGAAAGAATACGCATTAATGTCTATCTTGTTCCACATCAACATTACCCAGGAAACTAACTAAACTAAGCCACACGAAGGTATGAATGACTACTAAACATCCTTCTTGTCCTCTGCCTTCCTGTTAACCCAGGAAAAAATTCCAGAAGGATTTCTTTCAAAGTAGAACTTAGTAACCCAATGATTATCTAATTAATAGCAAGAATGATGACAAAGTGAAACAATTCAAAGAAATATTGCTTAAAATAATAAAAGACATAGTTAAACTAATACTATAGAAACACTAAATCTGTTTTCAATGGAGGAACTTAAGTGAAAATTTGAGTAGACATGAGTATCTACATCTTTCTATGTATATGTGTGTATATGCAAACACCCACACTGAATAGCTCTGTCTCCCTGCCTCTGTCTCTCTTTTTTTCTATTGAAATATACTTATATACAGATATACACACACATGTTTATGCATGTATATCAAAACTTATTATCATTCAGTCTTATTTTATGAAGGTATGCCACAAATCAGATCCTAGCCTTGAAACGTAAGATTTATGTACATATTAGATGAATCCTCAAAAATCAGTGTTAAAAGGACATTCCACTGAATCTATTTTTTAAATATAATTTACTGTCAACATTTTATGGCATCATTATTGCATAAAGATGATATAATCATTTCTTGTTATTAAAATGTAACTTTTTATTAAATATTCCATAAATTATAAATCACATCTGATTGTATTAGAAATAAGACCACTAAGTTTAAAACAAGGAAAGCATGCATGTTCCTGTTTTTTTGTCAATGACAGAATTTGTCACGTAGCCTTGGATTTCCAGATGGAGGTGTCATTCTGAAAGTTATCACTGGAGGATTAGATAATTAATCGTATCAAAATTTTGTGTCTTCACTTTCTTGAAACTAAACATGCTTTGTTTATTATAATGAATTCTGTACACCTGTAAAGTAAATTGCTTCAGTTGGAGGTGAGGTTGTGTATGTTCAGACAAGAATCATAAAAACATTTTCCAATAAGCATTCCTTCTCGTTACTAGAATTCAGAGTTCAGCTTTATATCTCAGTATCAGCATAGCAGCATATTTGCTTTTGAGGTTTTTCTTCAATTGTGCTTTTACTAACTGTTCAAAATTCCACCTAGAAACATACATGAGCAGTAAGAAAATAGTTCATGGGTTTAAAACTAGACAAAATCATGGGTATTTTGTAAACACAGAATTCTGAATCATGAGTGAGATCTAAGCTGAAATATTCATTTTTTCTAAATTCTCAATAGTAATGTATACTTAGAGCAAATAGTATATGTTCATATTCATATCCTAGTTTATTATAAACCAGGTGAAGCAACTCTTAACAGTCCACATTTTTCAATAATATTAAATTAAATGAGTAATATCCTTAAGGAAAAAAATCTTTGTGTGCAGTTTTAATATGAAAAACCACTGCTAAATTCTGAATCAAGAAATTGGGTATACTAGATGACAAATGTATGGATGGACAGATATATGAATGGGTGAATGAATGCCGGGCTGGACAGACGAATCAATTGACTGGTCCACAGACAGTTACACAAAGGGAGTGGAGGAAGATGGGAGGGAACATTTAGTAGTTTTGAAACATCTGTTAAATTTAACAGCAGAATTTATATCACTTGAGCTAGAGATGTAAAATATGTTAAGGCAACTTTGAAGTTGTTCATGTTTTTGATATATTTAAATTTTAGAGCAAAGACTGTGGTTGTAATTTGCACACTACATCTTTAAAGAGATCTTGCTTTGGAATGCTGCTAGGAAAATCTTGTATTTCATATATTTTTCCAATTGCACATTTCTTAGTTGTTGATCAATATGTAACTGTGGCTTTGTCAAGTTTCAAAGTCTTTAGTTATTATGTTTTGGAGACCTAATAATTACTCTATTTCCTCTGCATAGAGGCCAAGTTATGTACAGATATATGAATTAGGTCAGTCAAGCTCACCAGCCCATAGTCAGCAGAATCTTTCTACAAATAAGAAAATAAATGAGTATGAGGTGGCTAGAAGAAAGGGTAGCACAAGACAGAGCGACAAGGAGAAACCTGTGTTTGTTTGTACCTTGTTTTGTTTTGTTTTGTTTTAGTCTTTGGTAAATAAGCTTATCCAGATAAAGAAGGTTGATACCTCAATGCAAGGGACACAGCATTTCTGGAATACTGGGTGAGTTAACGTTAGGCTGTGTTTTGCCCCAGCCACTAGTCTGTTCTCATAAACAAGGCATCAAGCTGGAGTCTGAGATCAGAAAAGAGGCTGTGGACCCAAAGGGCCCACCTTCCTCTGGTTTCCTTTCCTGCTGCCCACTTCTCCTCTTATCTACTTCTGAAAATTTCTATCAAAACATTTTTCCTCCTTCCCTCCTCCCTCCCTCCTTCCTTTCCTTCTTTTCTTTTGTCTGTTCAAGCTCCAGGGCACTCCCTTGCCACAGAGCACAGCCTTGGCTGTCAGCTTCTCCCTGGACTCCAGCTCTGAGGTCTATCCTAGTTCATGGCCCAAACCCAAATAGCGCTGGCTAAGTTTCACCATTGTTCGCTCTGTCACATTTTCATCTCTTATATTTAGCGACTTATCCCTCACTCTTCCCCTGTTGTCACCTTCGTCATTTATCTCTGTCCTTTTTCTATCTTTTAAAGGCCATTTACAACTCAGTAAATCAAAATTTAAGTGCAATTTCTTTAAATATAGAAACTTCTGAAGATATCAAATAATTCTGTCAAACAGGAAGTTCTGCCAGACACAGTAGAGGGCTGCAAGACAGTCTTATGTTTGGCTGTCAGTGATGTCGATATGCCACTTCTTTGACTCCCACATGTGGGGGAAAAAAAGTGGAAAAGTAATTTAAAGCTTTATATTTAACTAATTTAAGTAATACTTTTTGTATTTCTCCCCAAGTATTTTTTTCTCCTTGTTATCAGTAAATGGATTTCTTGAGAAAAACAACAGCTATGACTCCACTGAATCATAGCATTGAACTGGATAGTAATCTTTTCTAAGGTTCTGAGAATTTCTGATTAAATATATATTTCTTTTCACTGTGACCATGATGAAGAAACTGATAGGACTAAACTAAAATGCTTTGAGAGATGTTTTCCTCCTCACATTTCTATCTGGAAATAATATTTCTGCCAAAATATTATAAGAAAACACACTTTTGATGCCTCTGAGAAGTCAAATAAAGCATAAATACTTAACATAATGTCAACTCAGAAAAAATGAAAGATTTTTGGAATTGATTTTTACTTTTCCATCCATTTACACGAGGCATCTCTTTATGACCATCAAAATTATAAAAGTATTTTTGCATCTAAGTCCTATCTGATGGTGTCTAATGTGTTCATCTTTCCAATCCTCAGTAGTTAAACTCTTTGTCAAAGAGAATGATCAGGTTGCATATTCTAAACTCTATTAAATAGTTAAAAAGAAAACAGAGTTAAACTGGTGAAGGCAAAAATTCCTCTTGATTTCTAAGGAGTAAACATGGGTACTTTCAGCAACTGCAAATAAGAAAACTGGGCTATAAAAGACAGAAAAATATAATCCGAATTGACTGGATAGTGCTGGATCTTTGG